>NW_015643640.1:323272-324984 GCF_001515625.1 Sinocyclocheilus rhinocerous | reverse complement strand
CACACACACACACACACACACACCTTCAACATTATGCTGTCATAGAAACCCAGCACATGCACTAATGGCTCAACTGCGCTGAACATATTACAGATCTGGGCTGAGAAATCAGGAAATTCTTTGGTCAATTTAGCTTGGAAGGCTATTTTTCTTATATGTGTTCTACTTAGAAACAGCCAATGTATAAAAACGCAACAACTGAACCAAAGGTTTTAGAGATCAAATTCGAGTTTATTTGGTGTAATGAAATGTGTTTATGCGGTTTAAGGTTCAAAAACAAAATAATGTGAACACATGGGACATTCTTTCATTATGAAGGTGTTTTACCACCGTTTGCCTTTAATGCAGCTTCCAACCTTCTTAGAAGGATTCATACAGTGTTTGAATAGTCTCCAGTTGAATGTTGTTGCCCACAGTGATTTTAAAACATTCAAGTCAGGTGATTGAGCTGCCAGGGCAAATGCTGAAGTTCTCCTTAGTGCTCCAGGCTGTTAAGGTTATAGATGCTCCTGCTAAAAGTTTGAAATTTGGAAGGATAATTTGTAACGGTGTGCCATTTTTAACATTTTTGAGCTTTATCAATATGCAGTGAAACACTGACGTCATGTAATAAGTCATGTATGTAGTCACAAAATCAGACGCACAATCACTAGTGGTCACAGGGGACGACATTTGAAACACCGTGTGCCAGGTCAGGATCACCCGAGACGGATGTTAATATCAGGTGTAAACAGGGCCTCGGGCTCTCATAGTCCAATCAGATCGGTGACTGGTTTAATGACTATGCATTGTTCAAAGCTATTTGGCCCCGTTTTTGTCCAGCTGTGTAATCAGGCATAGATTATTCAATAAACATTCTGGTTTTCTTAATGAGAGGTCTGAATTGTTTGAAAGGCTCATTCAGAGACCTAAAATAGGTAGGTCAGAGAAGAGCCTCAAAGGAGCTGAAAACTCACAAACTTTTGATCAGGTTGAAGCACCTGCAATATAACATATTCAAATCGAGATGAAAAACAATATACTGCCCCGGGATCATTCTTCCATTGTGGAAAAACCTGTTTATAAACGAGTACAAATGTTAGTTTTAAATGACCATTAGCCCTGCAGTGATAGATCTAAATGTGATTATCTGAAGCAAGAGTTGATAGTGTTAAGAAAAAGTCAAAATGAGTAATGCTTTGTATGTGCGTGTGTGGGCAAGGTGGGGGCCAATACACTACCCGAAATCCACGTGCCGAAATGAAATCACCAGTGCTCCAGCCAATCCGTACAATTCATTCAGAGACAGTCACAATCAATAAATAAACAGCACAATGCGGTCCGAGAGGGGAAGACACAATAGATCACACAGGAAAAAAAGATGATAGGGACACACTGACATGATAAAATAGGAAAAGACAGAGGGCTTCATTTTTTCCAGGAAATGTCTTCTTGGATGGAAGGTAAAGATGGAGAGGCATCTGGAGAGAGGGGATGCATGTAGGAGTTTGTGTGTATATGTGTGTTGTGTATAGGGACCGGAGATGAATGGAGGATATTTCAACACTGATTTGGGACTGCAAACAATCCACACGCACCGACAAAGAGGGGAAATCACGCAACAGTGCTCACACTTCCCTCCCCGGATCCTCTCTCAATCTCTCTCTCTTTGCATCATCATCCATCTAGCTCTGTCTATCTGTCTGTCTATCTATCTATCTATCTATCTATCT
>NW_015643640.1:317375-322797 GCF_001515625.1 Sinocyclocheilus rhinocerous | reverse complement strand
TCTGTCTGTCTGTCTGTCTGCCTATCTATCCGTCTGTCTGTCTATATCTCTATCTGTCTGTCTGTCTGTCTATCTATGCATCCATCCATCCGTCTATCTATCTTTCTGTCTGTCTAACAATCTAGTCTGTCTGTCTGTCTATCTATCTGTCTATCTATCTATCGATCTGTCTGTCTGTCTGTCTGTCTGTCTGTCTATCTATCTATCCGTCTCTCTATCTATCTGTATGTTTATCTGTCTGTCTATGTCTACACATGACCAAGAGTATCTATACACATGGAAATAAGTGTATTATGATAGTGGAAACTCCTTTTCTCTCTCCTTTACAGTATAATATATTTCATGCATCAAATACAAAAGTCAAGGGTTTAAGTAGTGATATAATGATATGATGTGAAAATATTCTGTTTTCTATTTCGCCCCAGATGTTTCTGTTTATAATAGTTGTCTTTTGATCCTCCTTTATTCTTCATTCCTCTTTACTGACAACATATCTACACAATCACACAATGCCCTGCTGTTAACTTCCTCAGGTCCATCATACATTCTCCTGTGTGTTCTTATGAGGCTGCTAAAAGTAATTCAACAAATTGTTACAGCATGACAATCAAGACACTCATACCAAATAAACGTGGAACACAGAGTCTAACGGTTTGTATGTGATAGGTCAAGTGCATGTCTGTGTATCTGTTTGCATGTGCTCTAATTTAAGCTCAATCAATCAAAACTAGTGTCAAATATGTGTTGTAGAGACACACAATAGCCTTTCCATTATCATAAAACATGTATTCTTATCCTTGATGATGGCTCTTTCTCTCACATACACACTCAAACACAACTGCAACACACACAGACACATTCCCACAACTTACGATGTGCTGAAAGGATTTCAATCCCTTCAAATGACTGGCCGGCAGAGAAGGGATGGGTGTGTCTGGAAGTGTTAGAAATGTTTGTGTGTTCCTGTTGCCCAGTCTTCCTTTCCCACTGCCGCACACATACACACAAAGCCACATACACACTTTCCAGGCAGACGTAGGGTGTGATACGGATGAAATGAGTCAGCTATTCACACATCCTGTCAATCACTCACATTTACCAAGTGAGGTTTGGGGTCAAAATTGTACTCGGTTGTTGTTGCTACTGCAAAAAGTTTAGTATTTTGTATTTATAATGACCTGTTTAAATTAAAGCAAGAGAAGTCTATGTCTAATGTTCTCATTCAGCCAAGAAAATGTGTGTCAAATGTTCCTCACATAACATACACCTGCTATTTCATATCACTGTCATCATCTTGATTTCAAGTACACACAGTCTCACACAAACACAGACAATCTATGACACAATCTATAACCACGGACAAGCAGTACCATCCACTTCGCCAGTATGCAAACAGCTAGAATAAAAGTAAAGAGTTAAAACTAAACTGTATTTTTTTTTTGTAAAAATAATTTACCCTATTCCATCTTACAGTCTTTTACAATCACAAAGACCCATGTCTCAATACATAGCCACTTATTTAAAACTCTTCATACAGTGAGCACTACAGCAGTCTATGCGAGTTAAACTGATCATTTATAATTGGTTTGGCACAAAATGCATTCACTGGCTACATTTTTTAAATGACGTGAATTCTTCTCTCACTCAGACGCAACTACCACCCAAACGCTACACTGTAAAAAATGACCGTGAATTTAACGGTAAAAGACTGTAAAAATGCTACAGTAAAAACCTGTTAAATGGTTAACGGTAAATTCCCCTACTATATACGGTGAAAAACTGTATTGGACATTACATGTATTGGACATTAATTTTACGGTAGTATACCGTTTTTGGAAGTGAAAAAAAACGTATAATTTACAGTGAATAACCGCAAATTGACATTCCCAGAATTCCCTGCATTACATTTCAAATTTGATGTTTTTTTGTTGAAATAACTATGTTTCTTAGTTTTTTCTTATCAGTTTTGTATATTAGGGTTGTGTGTTACACCTAATGTTGTTAAATGAATGTTTATTGCATTATTTCAGTTTCATGTGTGTTACCATGATGGTGTTTGGTGTTTGTGTGAATGACACTGTGCACCTTCTATATATGTTATTATTTAAAAGCTGCTTGTGATGGGCTTTGGTTCATCATGTGACTTTCTCATCACCACCTGCATTTGGTGGTTATCAGTGTATTACAAAGGTACAAAACAGATTTCAGTACTTCAATAGGTTGGTATATTAACATTATATCAGTTAATGAAATTATGGTATTTAACTGTAAATTTAAGTTAAAACCGTAAAACCTAAAACGTTGCTACCATATTTTTTACGATAAAATTCCGGCAACCACAGCTGCCGGTTTTTTACCGGAAATTTTACGGAAATTTTTTTTACAGTGTACTAAACTCTACAGGCGTAAGTTCAAAACCATAACATTATTTAAAACCAAATAAGACTGCAATTTGCTACATTTCTAAAAAATTACTATCAAATGCTATCAAAACAATTAGACATAGCTGAACACCTACACAGGCGTTAGTTTTTCAATTTCATTCTAACCCTTTTTGTGGATGTAAAGCTGCATAGGCTGGTGAGTAGCACCAGCACAGACCCAGCAAAAGACAACAGGGGCTGCAAAGGGCGCTCGTGAGCACACCCTTCTAAAATCCAAAAGGCCAAATCGGACACCCTACGAATTTGTTGACCACATATATGCACACACAACAGCCACTGCAAATCCACAAGATCACAAAAACAAATGAAGTGTGCCATTTGGGGCATGGCCAGTGCCACTGGGAACCAAAAAACGACATTTCTAGAATGTTCCCACAGTATACTTTTAAATATTAATTTTAGCCAGGGAAGTTGTCTTTACAGAAGTAGAATGATTGTTCTAGTTTTGCAGAAAGCTCCCCTAAAAAACATCCATTAGGGAACATTCTGTATAAGTTATTTTTAGGTTGTCTCGAAAAACTTCTCTGCAACATTCTGAGCATGTTATTTTATTGTCTGGGAAAAAAAAAAGCTAAAAAGAACATTTTTAGAAAATGTTATACTTTGGTTCCAAAAAAAAAAAAAAGAATAGAATAGAATAGAATAGAATAAGTAGTGCTAGTATTAATGGTCAGGTGCTGCCGAAAAAGATGTGTCTTTAGATGTTTTTTTGAAAATGGCTCAAGACTCAGCTGCTCGAATCAAGATGTCAAAAGACGCATCTTGTTCGTCAGCACCTGACCAATTAATACTAGCACTTACCTATTCTATTCTATCCATATTTTCTATTTTTATTTTTTTTTACTTGCTATGTGTACTTGTCACATCACTTGTATACTGTTGCTCTCTTTTTGGTCTGATTGCTTCTATTGTTCTCATTTCTCAAGCTGCTTTGGATAAAAGCGTCTGCTAAATGATTAAATGTAAATGTAAAATAATCATTATTTTTTGCAATTTTGGTGCATAAATTACACGTCAGCATTAATGTGTTTTTAAAGCTCTTTTATTAGTTGTTTGACAAAAGAGTTGAGAGTATGTGAGTGTGAGTATATGTTTTTGTGTGTGTCTGGGAACAGAATTGTAAGTCCCTGTGCCCTAATAAATGAAAACCATTACATTTGCCATAAGGGTGCCCGTCCCAATGATTTCAGAATGAGAGCGAAAGAGAGAGAATGTGTGAAAGGGGGAAAAAGAGGAAGGAAGAATGAGGTGATCTTGGAGGGAGAGATGGAAACAGTGTTTTATTTTCAAAAGAATGAGCCCGCTGAGACATTTATCGGGAATGAATAGCCTATAAACACACAAACTCACACACACATCCTCAGGGTTTGGGTTGGATCCACTATGCTGTTGTTAGCTTGTGTTTTCATATACGACGCATATGATCACACAACTTACTATAAGTAAATAATGTTAGGATATAGTGTGTCAGACAGATCAGAGCAGCTTTCCATATAATCTTTCCATTGATGTATGGTTTGTTAGGATAGGACAATATTTGGCTGAGATACAACTATTTGAAAATCTGGAATCTGAGGGTGCAAAAAAATCTAAATATTGAGAAAATCATCTTTAAAGTTGTCCAAATGAAGTTCTTAGCAATGCATATTACTAATCAAAAATTAAGTTTTAATATATTTACGGTAGGACATTTACAAAATATCTTCATGGAACATGATCTTTACTTAATATCCTAATGATTTTTGGCATAAAAGAAAAATCAATAATTTTGACCCATACAATGTATTTTTGGCTATTGCTACAAATATACCCCAGCGACTTAAGACTGCTTTTGTGCTCCAGGCTCACACATCACAAAGACTACCTTCATCCATCTTTATTACAGTTATACATACAGTACACTCACACACATACAAATATAGTAATGTCTGAGAGACTTGGACAGATGACAAGGGAATACTTCTGTCTCTCTCTTTTCTATTTAAAGGGTGGAGCTATAATGCAGATACAATCAAGCACTTCCGTGTTTCTAAAACCAGGAAGAGAAATAGCAATTTTGAGAAATGGGTTCCCTCAGCAATTTAATGGGTTTTTTAGAATAGCAGGTTGTTTTGACGTATGAGTGAAATAAGATCTGTATTTAATATTACTTGAAAAGATTTCACTGTTTTGTTTTACAATATAGTCTTAAATGAGAATTTTGAAACCACTGTGAGCTTCAAATTGCTACGTATATGAGAACTACAGCTACAAGGACGTGAGATTACTTGTTAGAACTCATTTTAAAAATTGTATTTGAGGGATGACTGTGTGTAATTTATGATATAGAATGAAAATTTAAAAGTCTGTACAAGTAACGTTCACCACGGACCTGCATCTTGCCAAGCAACTGTCAGTGAGATGAATGGGAATACTTACAGATGTTTTTGGTCCTATATATAAGTGGAAAAAAGCCAAGCCAAAAAAAAAACAAAACAATCAATTACGCAAAAAAATAAATCCATAAAAATTCCATTAGGTGGTAAAATATCCTAAAATGAGAGTGCTTCCAGTACCATTCATTTAAGTAAAAAGCAGGCAAATAATTTCTCAAATACAATAAAACATGAGTTTAATATAACATATTAGCAAACTGTGATTATCCACCTGAATTCCAGTTTTGGATGTACTGAATGAATCTGTTCTCAGGGACTACTAGGGGACGAGTAAAGTTAAAACTAAAGAGATTTGGATTATAATCTACAAAATGGTGTCACATGACACTGTGATAAATTCATCATTATGTTAAATGTGATTGTATCTGATTTTGCAGGTATTTGACGTGTTCTGCTGGAATTACAGATGGGGAATAAATGCACTCAAATGCACACACACACACATTCATGCACAGACTTCTGTTTGTGGTGTAGTTCAGTATCTCTCAAGTTGTCAGTATTTCAAAGCCTGTGTGTGTGTGTGTGTGTGTGTGTGTGTGTGTG
>NW_015643640.1:276041-317288 GCF_001515625.1 Sinocyclocheilus rhinocerous | reverse complement strand
AGAGAGAGAGAGAGAAAGAGAGAGAGCATATAAATAATAGGAAGTCAAGCTGTGAGTTTTCAGGAAAACTAAGTTGAAAGCAAAGCAGAGTGTGTTTACAAGGTTACACATCATTACATGCTAAACTAAATAAAAGCATGTCAACATACTCTGTTACACCAAATACACAAAATAATGATCTTTAAAATAGCATCATATGACCCCTTTAAGATTCTGGAATGCTGAGCTGCGTTTCTCTCTCATTGCCCTAATTACTCTTAAACTATTTTCATTATTCATCAGTCCTCATTAATTATTCATGATTTAACATTCAAGTCCATGCCCCCTGTTTTCAGCCTATCAGCTTATTAGCTCGATATTCTGTGGGTCTGTGTGTTTAGAGAGCGAACATCTATGGAAAATTAAAGTTATATATATAATATCAGATGGCAAATTCAATCAATTGAATTTGATAGACACTGATTTGTGATAAGTAGGCTGAAAATAGCTGAAATAATTGAAGTTGGCAGCTTTATTGGAAGAATCTGATACCTCACTGTTCACACACACACACACACACACACACACACAGCTGGGTGATTTATTAGAATAGCAGTTTTCAGTTTAAGTAAAATAAGGTCTGTGGTTAACATTACATTAATATACCTTTGTTCTACAACATAAATTAAGTCTAAAAACATGAATTTCGAAGCTGCAACTTTTGAATCATATAATTTTCGAATAATTTTCTAACTGAGAACTACAATGTTTGCCTGATTCGTCAAGCATGGAAACTCACATCCTTGTGGTAGATGTAGTCCTTCACTTGGTCATAACTTGAGTTTTTAAAAACACAGTGGCTTCAAAATTTGCATTGGACTACATGACAGTCTTTTCAAGAAATTATAACATTGTACATTGAAAATAGAAAACTGTCATTCTAAAAGCCAATTGGAAATTCCCAAAGAAACCAATGACTCAAAAATATTAGGTTTAAGGGCTACAAACTAAACAGCTCTATTAAAACTTCAGCAACGCTGTTAGAGTTCAAATGATGTGAATCAATTAAAACTGTACGAATCGATTCAAAATGTTGTCACTCAAAAATACATTATTCATAAGCATTATGAGATATGTGGTAGATAGGTAAATATTGCCATTTGCTGGTGAATATTTACAATCATTACATTCACATTTATTCATTTAACAGACAAAAATCACTAACATATACAAGAATATTCATGAAAATATATAATTCTACCTTCTGTTCATTTAATGAAAAACAATGCGGAAAACATGCATTGCTTGTTTTTAACTAGATTTTACTTCTAGCCTTAATCATTTTCAATCTGCTTGAAAGCAGTGGCTGTGTGGTTGAAATTATGGTTCCTCTGACTGGAATCACCCACGCCGTTTCCAAGCAAACACATAAATATTAAGATATATATCAAATCGCTAAAAGGCTGAATATTATCAAGATAGAATTTGTTTAGCTATATCGACCAGCCCTACTTGCAAATACACACACATATACACCTAAAGTAAATCTGACATGCAACATAATTAGTTTGTAGTACTTAGATTTTTCACATTCTGTCTGTTCTTATCTGTGCAGCACACACATTTGACAGGCCAGTAGGACCAGCCTGCATAACACAAACTGAGGAATTCTCACCCCAGAACACAGGTCCTCAGGGAAAGCCTTATCTTCCTCCATATCTCAACAGTTTCTACAGTTTACAGTCAAGTTAATCTTCCCAGAATGCAGAAAGAAAAAAGTCATTTAATGGAACAGATAAGCAATCAATACGAAGAATGCTAATATCTCAGTCTCCATCAGATTCATTTTCAGGTGAGACTAACAATCTCCTCCAACCCCTGCACCCCTAAATGAAGAATATCGAATCTTTACTGTTTTCTGTACAGTAGCCATTCGCAATATCATTTAAAATCATGCACAAACAGCAGAATCATGCACCTATTTGATGGGGAACAGGTCAAGTGATTTGGCTTTCTATGAAAGTCCCCAAAAGAGATTATGAAGAAGATATGGTAACACTTTAGTTTTTCAACAGTGAGTGTCTGGGGATTAAAAGTGAATTTAAAACACACACACACACATACACACTCACACACACACACAGTCTTTTGTGTCTAACAGCTGAAAGAAATACAGGTTTGGAACTGCTGAACGTTTAACAACAGTCTATTGACTAAAGTGCTGTACATTTTAAGGCCCACTTACAAAAACAATCACAAAATTTAAAACACACACACACACATACACACTCACACACACACACACACACACACACACACACACTCACACACACACACACACACACACACACACTCACACACACACACACACACACACACTCACACACACACACTCCCATCATCAGCCGTTAACAGTTCTGCTTCTGGGAACAAGGGCCCTAAATACTTCTTACAAGGGCTTAAATTCTTCAAACCCAAAGTCATGTCATATTAGTTATAGATATTTCCTAATATATTAATGATCATTATATTAAATGATTTAATGTATATTCAACATTTACAGAATACGTATTGTGTTAATATATTACAATATATTGAATAGGAATTGCTGCTTTTCATACAGTATATTGAAAAATATGTAACAATATATTTACTTATATAACAATGTATGTAATTTTATATTATACAGATGTACATGTGATAAAAAATACATTCATTTGAGAACATGTATGTGCAATATAAACAATGAGGAAAATATATATATATAAATATATGGATATCACAATATATAACCACCTACCATGTTGCCTGACTTTAAAAAGACATCTAACTGTCCAAAAATTTATATTTGTTTTCAATAAACACTTTTTTCTTATATACCAACACACATCTTCATATATGTGTGACTATGCAAACAACAGAGTCAGATAAAAGCTTATGAATATGTGTTCAGCTTTGTGTAAACCTGTGCATTAAGTCATGAAAGAGAAATTAATTGAGGGTTTCAGTAAAGCTATAATTCCCCCCATTTTACATATTTTTTTATAGGTATCATTATAAAGCCATACATGGTGCATACACACTTTGCCGTATCCTGAAAAATGTAAACACTAGTTTCCACATATGGAAATGTATTGTTTAATATCTCACAGTATGTTTTCCAGTATATTCCCATGTATTATTGTTTTTATTGAACACCCTACACAACAATACAAACATACGTCATTACAAATATAATGTATATAATGTATATAATGTAAGCACAAAATAGCTTTCACCAAAATCCAACTTCAGTAATTCTTCTGTCTGTCTCACAAAGATCTCAATTATGATCTCAAACTAATACTAGTGATCAACATAATCATTTCCATAAGAGTTTTGAACCAGACCTGGTTTCTTTCTGTCTCTCTTTCTTTACTCCTGAAATAAAAACAAGCGGTTTTGAAAACCATAGGCACAAAACACTGCAGCTTGTCTGCTTAGTTTCAGCAATTATTGAAGGGAAAAAAAAGGAAGAGAGAAGTGGAGAGAGTTTTTTGATACGCACCTGTAGTGCTTGGATGCTATAGATGTCTAATTTTGATTAATGAGATATTCAAATGGTTCTGAGAGCTGGATCTGTAGCTAAAAGCAAATAACATGCACATCCATCATTGGCTCAAAGAGTTTTTTTTTTGTTTTTTTTTAAACAATGATCTTCACAGTGATTTGTGCATGTGTCCCCTATGTCCTGTTTTCATTATATGCTTAAATGAAGTTGATCAGATGTGACCACAGGGTCGGGGCCATGCACACAGATCTTAAACTTGTTAGGTGACCATTTGTAAAAGAAGCTAAACAGCTTGGGCTGAACTGAGGAGTTTAGATCATTGTCGCCATCTAGTGGATATTCAGAGCTCATATCAGTCTAAATGTTTTTTTTAAGAACCTAATGGTCAGTTACTGAGAAATTGCATGTAATTATTTCTGAGGGATTTTTTTAGGCCTCTTTATTTTAACGTGTTAAATAAAGTGTGATGCTTTTGTTTTTTTGAGTAAAGTGTGCCCCTTTTAAAACTGTTCTGATGGTTTATGGTCTTTAATCTTTATGCTATTATGAGCTAACATGGCATAAACTATGTCATATGATGATTAGAGTCTTAATATTTTCATGAATGAGACCGGATAGCTCAAATATGGGATTGCATATGCTATGTATTACCCTTCTAATGGTTAACATGTTTTTTGCTGGACTGTGCTGGTCATTCATGGTCATTAACTAGTCCAAGATGATTTAAATGATGGGCTACACATTGGACTAGTAACAAACCAGCCTGACCATGATATGGCATGTTTTTCCAGCAGGGATTTATACTTAATCTGACCAAATTCAAAATTTCTTTTACATTTCATAGGAGAAAAATATTCTAAAATTTCACTTAAACTGCAGCAACATATTTGCTTTAATCTTTAAATCACTATCAAACTTGTTCTGAAGGTCAGAACACAGTTCAGGTGAAATGCTGAGACTAAATGTATTTAAATGTCTATTATCACACTGACAAACACTCTGTAGTCAAATTTACATTTAAGGGATCACAAAAAATCCCAAAGAGTATAAACCTCTATCACAAATCTATCCAAAACTGTTACACTTTTGCATAGTTCACCCTAAATGTTCAAATACATTTCGTGAAAAAAATTTTTAACCTATTAAATATATTTGAGTCTTCAATTTGAAAATGCATTACATTTCTTTTTCTGAAAACAAATCACTATGATAATTATTAATATTAATTTAAACGCTAAAATAGAAGAAAGAATACTTTCTTAAACCAATAAAACTTAGCAACGCAATATTCTGTTCCTTAGATCTAATTTATTTGACATGCTACTGTGTGTTCCTGGGTAAGATTTGAGATTGTGTGTGTGTGTGTGTGTGTGTGTGTGTGTGTGTGTACCTGGTATTTATCACATTATGGGGACCAAATGTCCCCACAAGGATAGTAATACTAGTAAATTTTGACCTTGTGGGGACATTTTTGAGGTCCCCATGAGGAAACAAGCTTATAAATCATACAGAATTAGTATTTTTGAAAAAGTACAAATGCACAAAGTTTCCTGTGAGGGGTAGGTTTAGGGGTAGGGTTGGTGTAGGGCAATAGCACATACAGTTTGTACAGTATAAAAACCATTACGCCTATGGAATGTCCCCATAAAACATGGAAACACAACATGTGTGTGTGTGTGCATGTTTATGTGGTTTATGAGGACAAAAATTTTTTGTACAGCATTTGAAAATATGGAACAAAGATTCATGCACTCATGCCTCATATTTCAATGTGAACCTAGGAGAACTATTTACTTGCAATTACTGTGTGTTCTTGGGTAAAGTTCTAGATTTGAGTTTTGTGTTTGTGTGTGTGAGAGGACTTGGATCATGTTCCTGAAACCAGTATGGCTTGTTTAATTTGTGGAATTTGTAAATTAGTGTGTAAACAGAGTCCCAGTTTACAGAGTTCGGCCCAATATGAGGAAGGAGGGCGTGAGGAGCAGTGGTTTGTAGTCAGAAAGCTTTTCCTCAGACAACTCAGTTACTTTCACTAGGTCAAGACAGGACAGGACAAGTCTCTGCAAACACGACACACACAAGTCATGCATTAATCATGGAAGATCCATTCAAGAGTCTGCCGCTGTCTGAAAATGAGAGTGAGACAGAGAGAGAGGGAAGACAATCCAATGCATAAAAAAAATTACAGACACAGATGGCTATGTAATCAGGTTTCTCAGCTGTGTATTTAAATATGTCTGCATTTCTGTGTATTTGTCATTCAAACGAAACCTTAACTGCAGAGAAATAATGAAAACACACACAATGCTACTGGTTTTGGTCGCCTCACCAAACAACATAACACAAACCAGGTGCCTGTGTCTCTCGCTCTCTCAGTGGCACCTTTAACCCAAAACATCTGTTTGCTGTCTCATTTTGTAAGGCTTAAACTGCAGTCAGTTATAAATCGAAAAAATCTAAGCATAAAAATCGAGAGATAAACCAGTAGACAGTCTTAGAGTTTTATTTCACTGTTTTGAGTCGTGCGAGTCAATGTCCCCCATTTTTCTGAAATATCTGGAAAGCTCAGTGCCAGCAAGTGGGGGTCCTAATGAGAAAACATTGATTTTCTGCAGGAAATGGAACGGAGGAGATTAAATGGTTTATTCCACCAGCGATGTTTGCACGTTCCTTCACACACCACAAAGTTCTTCTCCACTGCCAAACATTTTATCTATCAACAGGAGAGCCGTTGACTGATTTATAGCAGTGTACCGAACCACCCCACCACATCGCCAAATACAACAGCAAATTATTACTATTATAAAATCCAACAACAGACATGATATAGTACAAACGTCTTCCATTTTGAAACTCTTTTTTTTTTTTTTTGCAAGAACATGCAGGAATGAGGACAGTGA
Source organism: Sinocyclocheilus rhinocerous (assembly GCF_001515625.1). Taxonomy (NCBI): domain Eukaryota; kingdom Metazoa; phylum Chordata; class Actinopteri; order Cypriniformes; family Cyprinidae; genus Sinocyclocheilus; species Sinocyclocheilus rhinocerous. Next base: position 310,859 of record NW_015643640.1, on the reverse strand, counting down.
GAGTTATCAAAACCCTTCGTGGAAATGAGTCTGTTGTGCACAGAGCTCGAGAGTCCTCGTGTGTTTGCCAGACGTTTTTAAAAACCACTTAGCACTGGAAAAATTAAACTGTTAATGGATTCACTGAGAGAGACTGTGCCTAAAACTATTAAAAACCTGTTAGCAAGTGTCCAATTACAACAGTGGCGTTATTATTTTGACATAAATCAGGACAAACAACCATGAGAACACAGCAAGACAATTTCAGTCACTATATTTACTGTTACTTGTAGCTCAACATTCAACCAGAGATAATGCTTCGTGCAATAACATGCAATAATGTGTCATATTCAGACATGCATCTCATTAGCAAAAGAGTTTTATGCACTTGCATATCTGGGCTTATGTCAAATACCCACATCTCTCGTCTTCCAAATAACTGTTGATTTCGAGCATTCTGGAGTTAGTTTCTTATAAAAACATGCAATAAGGTACAACTCATAAGTGACGATGGGCCACACCACTATGGTGCCATCACAATATGACAGCTCTATAATACAATACTATAATATAATACTTTAATACAATACTGTGGGCAAATGCATATAAGCAGGTTGATATAAGAGGACTATTTCAAAGTCTGTTGAAAGTGCCACACTTCTTGCTGCAGGTTGGGTGCTAAGAAATGTGAATGGCATTAAATCTACATGCACATTTATATTAGACCAACGATATTTTACCATATGCAGCCATTTTAACAAACAGTATATACTTATATATGGTTACTGGTTTTTGTTTCATTTTTAGCTGGCTTTATTTATGATGTTGTTGTCATTGCACCATATGTTATGTTGTTATACCGCTATGTATTTTCAATAATCAATCATTTTTTTTGGCACAGCACGGCTGCAATACATTTATTGTTCCACTACCTTTATACTTTGCAAACTATGATTATATTCAAATCAGGACAACCTGTGTCAAGCCATATGAATAATGACTACACATAAAACACCGCTGTATGACTTCAGCATATAATACCTCTCTGTATTACTTCAGCATTTTCACTCCAAATCAAAAGAAAACTTTAAAAAAAATTATAAATTTAATTAACAAAAATTAATTCTCTTTCAAGTGAAATATTTATTTAATGGGTCTCATTAATTGTTTTTTTTTTTTTTTTTTTTATGTTGCAACATGTCTTTTATTTTAGAGCCAAACAGTCATTAAAACTGCATGATAAAAAAAAGAAACACATGAATGGCTGTTTCAGCACAGTCCATTACAACTGACTTCATTTTCAAAAAACACAAGACAATCACTTTATCAAATATGGAAGGGTGATTAAAAGATATGACGTTTAGGTAAGACACATTACCCAGGGTTGTTCCATGGCCGCTGTAAATAGCCTTGGATCAAAAAATCAGCTAAATAACAAATTAGCAGCAATTAGAAACCCAAAATCTAACTAAATTCATCAAGCACAAATAAACTTGCTATTAAACTTGAATAAGGTATAGAATTGCATGTCTTGTCATACGTCAGGCATCTGAAAAACCCTGCTTTAACATATACAGTTCTCTCCAGTAAGGCTAAAAACAGCCTGAGAGTGTGCATTGAGACCTGATATAAATTGCCCCTGGTGGAATTTTTGATTTGTTGGTATATAGCTGGTAACTGGGGATGTAACGATGCAAATCAATAAAAATGTGACGATTTAAGTCAGTTGAGATGTTAAACGAATTGCAAAACCATTGGTGGGGATTTATATGAATGTATCTCTGAGGGGAACTGACTGTCTTCAGGAAAGTTTAGATTGTTTCTTTTCATCTTGCCTCTGTATAATGCAGTGTTTATAAGCGCAGCGCTGCTTTGTTTACAGCGGTAGCATAATGTCACAAAACTAAAGTCAGACCATTCTGTTTTTGTTTCAAATGCATTTTATGTACAAGGTTTATTTTCTGCTGGAAAATGTAAACATGCTGATATTTCTTTCAACAACAAAAAAAGAAACAAAGAAACAAAGAAAGAAAAGAAATCCAGGCTAGGAAAGAGCACAGGCAAAGTATTTGTTTATATGAAAAGATTTATTGTATGTGTATTATTTAACCTGGGGTTTACTTTAAAATTCAATTTAGTTTTGTTATTTGACGTAAAAGATATTTCAATTTCACAAATACATTTATTGTTCCACTACCTTTATACTTTGCAAACTATGATTATATTCAAAGCAGGACAACCTGTGTCAAGCCACATGAATAACGACTACACATAAAACACCGCTGTATGACTTCAGCATATAATACCTCTGTATTACTTCAGCATATTTCCACAGTTTCAATTTGAAATTGCCAAATTCTAAACTTCTTTGAATTAGCTATTCAAAAATGCATCTTCAAAATCCTGTGGTTAATCCAACCTATGAACTGAAAGGCAAAATTCTGGAAATTCTTAATTAAATGTGATTTATATTCTGACTGCATCAGACAACATACAACAGCATTTGAGATTTAATCAAACGATGATCATATGAGTGCTTAATAGAAACCAAATCTGTGCACCGTTTCACTGTAAGATCCTGCAGATTCATGCGCTGGCCAGCAGACGGCATCAATCAATGCAACCATCACTCTGGAATTAGCTTTTATTTGAGAAGAGCAAACACCTCTCTTCTACATATACAGACACTACAATATTCCTGGTATTGCAATGGCCTAGCATCTGTTTCAGAAACAAGAATGTGAGCTTTACTCCAAAAAACTTGGGTAGACATGACAGTAATATGGGTATACACACTAATTACACTTTCTGCTGCAATGCATCAGGACGCCGTTTTAATAGCACATAATTAACTTATCTATTTAACTAACAGATCTATTTTTTTTTCTCGATTTAACAGTGCTATTTATTGATTCACTAAATGTTTTTGTTTAACATTCGGAAGCCTTATCTCAACTTCCACTACCATAAAACTGTGCTTTTCTCAAAGGATGAGTATATGGCAACGTATTTTCATGAAATGATTTGTAGTAGCTTGTTAAAATTCTCCTTGGTTGGAGGAGTTGGCTTTTACTGCTGACAAACTCAGTGACACCTACACACACAATCATACATGTATGATTTTATGTATTTTATTTTATGCATACTCACAACTTTATACTCTGCAAATAATGGTTCTATTCAAATCAGGATAACCTGTGTCAAGCCACATGAATATTGAGACGCACCTCAAAGGGTCTGTCTATATAATTTGGCATATGACTACTTCAGAAAGTCATTACAGTTATGGGTGTATCAGGTGCGAGTATTAAAACACGAGAAGTAGGATCTCTGCTCAACAGCAGGAATACAGAACCTGGCTTATTTGAGTGTTAATTGTATTCGAGTCGCATCAGAACAGAACAGGAGAGAATCATCTCAGACATTGCTAGGGATGTGTTTCATACCGTACATGTTTTGTGTACTCGGTTTTGCATTAATATGCCAGACAAAAGATGGCTCAAGTTATTCTAAGATTGCTCTGATATGTCTTATTAAATTGCATGTCCAAATCCCACTTGTCCCTTTATTTTCTGTCTACTATCACCCCACCTTTCTTCTTAAATGCAGAAAAGGAGTGGTTAGAGTATCTATAGCCCACTTTTGGCATACCCCAGTAATCTTAAATTAAAAACACACACTAGGGCAACTCTAACGAGACCTTTTAATTGCTTTAGATGTGGTTACCTAGGAGACAAGGCACTGGAGATCAAAAGAACCCATCCAGAGGGAGAATCTGTTTTTATCTGTGAAGATATCAGACAAAGAGAGGGGATATGTCACAGAGAGTGAGCGGACATAGAAATATGAGGAGACAGAAAGAAGGCATAAAAGAATGTGTTCAAGGTTATTGCATAGTATCTTTTGCTTTGCTCCCATCACTAGTTTACTGTGTATTTATAACTACTACATGATAACACTCAACCTTTCTTGCAGTGTATTTCTCTCAATGTCTATTTCTTTTTTATCCTCCTGTACCCTTATCTTGGCAGGGCAAATTGCTTTTGTTGTAAATACTGCATTAATGAATTTATTTTAGTCAATTTTTTTTTTTTTCTATGAGTCAGTTATTCTTCTGTAATTAAACAGGGGAATAAGTACATGCACACACAATGAAAAGCTCATCCATATCATCATAAAATATATAATATAAAATATAAAAAGATGCTCACTATCTCTCCCCTGCTGTTTCGCCAGTGTTCAAGTTCAAGTTCCCATTAAATGGCAAACAAATCACATACTAAAATCTTTAAATGCATAAAATTACTTAAAGGATTAGTTCACTTCCAGAATAAAAATTTCCTGATAATTTACTCACCCCCATGTCATCCAAGATGTTCAGAAATGAAGGTTTTTGAGGAAAACATTCCAGGATTTTTCTCCATATAATGGAAATGGGGACCAACGGGCTGAAGGATTCAGTGCAGCTTCAAAGGGCTCTACACGATCCCAGCCGAGGAACAAGGCTCTTATCTAGCGAAACCATCGGTCTTTTTTTTTTTTACTAAAAATGTGTATACTTTTTAACCACGCTCATCTTGCACTAGCTGGACTTCACGCATTAAGCAATCACGTTGGAAAGGTCACGCATGACGTAGGCGGACATACCATGTTGTTTAGAGTAAGAAATAAACAATATCAAATGTTAAGTTAGATTGACTTCCCATGGCATGTTGAATTAGAACATTCTGTCAAACTATAGCCTAAATAATATAAAATACATTATATATGTAAACAAGTAATTGTTAACTAGGCTATTACTTTATTGCAGTTATCAACCAACTTTGCATGTGTGGATGATTGCACAAAAGACCATTTTACAAAAATAAACATATAAGCAAACAAACAAATAAATAAACCTTATGAGGAAGCGTGACAAGGGACTCCACTAAAACAGTTCACACTTCAATCCCCCCAATGTTCAAACCAAAACTATTGCATATTGCTTATATTGAACCTTTGTATTAGAGTATTCACCTTAGTTTTATTAGAGTTGTCACCTTTTCATTAGAGGGTTACAAAGCGATTTCTGAGCTACTTGGACTCAAAAAAATAGACCTGAGCATTACGTCTTGCAGTATAAATGCAGAAAAATAGACTTGTCACAGCAACACTGACAAGAAAAAGAAAACAAACCAGTGTTAGACGAATATGTTTAGGTTCTATTACTTGTAATGTGTTTCTCTAATCCTCATTTTATAGACTATTACCTTTTTAAAGAAATGTTTACTTAATGTTTGAAGGCTTCCTTCCAATATCCTTCTCCTCACTTGATATCAGCAATACAGAGTCTGATCATTTCATGACAAAACTCATGGCTGCTGAGAAGACAACCACAAGTCAAAAGAGCATGTATCAATATCTCCTCTCCTCTCCTATCCACGTTCTTTGCTGTCAAGGTCACTTTCTATCACAACAAGATCAGCAACACTTCAGACACATGCACATGCCTACTATTCACAACATTCTTCTCCTCCCACCACCTCTCTCGTTGCTGATGACCTTGCCACTTTTTCACTGATAAGGTGCAGACTATTAGAAACCGTCAACATGCAGTACTCTATGCTCCTTTTCTCATCCTTATGGAGACTGATGCCTTCAAAGTTCTCCTTTTGAACAGGCCTCCCTCCTGTCCTCCAGACCCCATCCAATCACATTTTTAAAAAACAAAACTACAGACCAGTTTCTCTCCTACTTTTCACGTCCAAAATACTCAAAAGAGTTGTTCAATCAATTCTATGCTTTTTTTTCTTACAAAACAGCCTGATAACAACCAATCTGGCTTCAAAAGCAGATACTTCACAGAGAATGCCTTTTTGAGAATGCTTTTCTTTTCCAAATCATCTGTCCTCATCCTTCTGGACTACCAGATTTTCCTGTCTTCGCTGGTTTCTCCTACCACTGCTACCAAGATGATACAAAGCTTTTTTTCAGACTGGACACCCTAACATTTCTCTCTGCCTTTCAGACATCAAGGTCTAGATGCAAAAATGCCACCTTCAGAAGAACCCATCAATCAACCACAGCATGTCTCTACAACTGAGTTCTTCAATCCTACAGCAACTGAGGACAACCATGAACCAGGAGTTCAGGAGATCCGCTTTGACACATAGTCATTCTATATCAGCGATGCTCTAAACTGCTTTCCAAATACATAATTTTCACAAAAATAGTAAGTGAAGCATTATCTCTTTACTATGCTTCTCTTTGTTTTGTTGCATGATGTTATTACTGGGCTTTTTTCTTTTTCTTTTAAAGGACAATAAAGAGCAGACTGAAAAAAAGGGGGAAAGAGAGGAGGTATTGAGTTCTGGATATGACCAAACAGACTCAAACCTGGATCCTTTGAGCCAACAGCTCATGCATGTTGTATAAAGCCCCGCTCGGATAGAGTCTCGTTGTTCAAAATTAAAATTTGTTTGGAAATATCTAACAATTTAGTATTCTCTCTCTCTCTCATGCACTCACTTAATCTCTTGTTTGTCCTCTTTCTTTTTCCCTCCTCTTAACTCGAATGTAAAGTATAGTCATGCAGTTGGAATTGATATGCATTTCATATGATCTGACTGTATAATATGAGCTACCACACTTTATCCCTTGCCATTTTTTTGTAAAGCATCAAATATATGAGATTTCCGTTGTAATATATAATATTGCACATTTTGGCTAATTCGTATAAATTTGCTGTTAGATTCAGGGGTGGACTTTTATGCTTACTTTAAAAAAAAAAAAAAAGCATACATTTCCAAACAAATTCTTAGGAAATTGCCTCTGTGTAAAACAGGTATGTTTTTTCATTGAGTTGGGCTGTATGTGTTGGTTGCTGCAATCCCATTTTTGGACTATTCAACAAGTAAGTTTTACATAGACACAATCCTTTATGATAATGAATGTGCCTGTCAGTGGAACAATGCTGTCCTTACCTCCCCCTCACATGAACATACAGAGACCTTTAGACATGGTAGCTGTGGAGGAGGGGCACAGTTGCCACCAATCTATGAGCTCTTTCCATCGGGGACTCATATGAGCAATTAGAGAATATGTAGTAACAGGGAGTCAGCAGTGTGTGTATAGTAACAAGACCGAGCTGAATCAAATGACTTTATATGTCTGACTCCTTCAAAGTAAACACAATTAATGTTAGAACTCCTCAGAGAGACTTCAAAAGCAGAAATGGATGTAGTCATCAGCAAAATATGTGTGTGCAATAAATCAGTTTCTTTTAAATTCTGCACTGTTTGTTTTACTGTTAGTTAAAAGGGCTTTGTGCAATTTAAAACATGCATGGATACATGCAAGTAGTCATCCTAACAAAGTTGTTATACTTAAATGGAAAAGCTCGAAATGATTAGAGAAATGGAACGTTTTATTGCCTTTCCAATACAGAACAATATGATCAAAAGAAAAAAGAAAACAAATGCTACATCTCTTTCACTACAAACAAACACATTTGAGTACCTGGTTGATTTATTTGCTGTTCTGAGTTTATTAAGATTCTTAGAGAACTGAGGAGTTGCTATGTTGGTGAATATTACCAAAAGCAAACAAGGCACTGGAGAGAGAGATTTATTATTTGTAAGGCTGAGGTACCGATTTCCTTTTTTTTCCATTTTGCGTATCTATTATAGTAGATACGCAATAGGATAGGATGTCAATGACTTTGGTAGAGATTTGAGGTTCTAACTGAGAGTCATGCAGTACTATTGGCATGTGGAATTAAAGCTGTATTATCAAGAAGACTAATATCCAAGGGGATACAATTAGTTTAAAGTGATCTCAGATTACACTCTGATATCAGCATGTCTTTTACACACATGGACACGTTGTATAAAATGTAAACAGGTTGATCAATACTTTGATATATGACCTGTAATATATTGATCCAAAATGGAGAAGGAGAATATAAAATCAATTGCATGTGCATCTGAATTAGAAGCAGCATACTGAATTGTAAAACAGATATGTTCTCTCTCTCTGTGTGTGTATGTGTGTGTGTGTGTGTGACATAGATGCTCAGCTGGGCATTAACTCCATCTGTTCTCTCTGAGTGCCTTCCTATTTCTGGACAGTTGGGCTTCATATACATTCGTTAGAAGTGGTGTGTGTGTGTGTGTGTGTGCACGTGTGTCACTTTAGTCAAATGGGGGAGGGGCACACATTGTGTTTGATGTTAACACATTGAAATGTAAAGACAAAAGGACACACATAGATTTATAATTCATAATTTGCCATAGTTAAATGCATAGAACACAATTATGTGATGAAAATTTTACATTTTGCATTTTACATTTTGGTTGACATAATGCAGTATCTGATTGATCTCCTGTCTGGTAAAGCTGCATCTCTGTGCCACTCCTGCAGTATCATTGAACTAGCAGCCATTTTAGCACTGAATTACCATTATAATCATCTTCTGGTTGATGATTAAACTGTACAAGCTGTTACATAAGATCTGATAGTTTATGCTCACAGTTAGCCTATGTGATTGATGATTATTACCAGTGAGGTTGATAGGAAGACAATTATTTAATGGTAATACTGGTACGAGAGTTATTTAGATGACAGGTGCAGGCATGTCAGCTTAAGCTTAAAGCATTAAATTAAATTAAACACTGGTATTCAAGTACACAACTAGCTACTGTACTCAAAACAGCCACACGGTAGAGTATTTATCCAGTGATTTTACTAAATAAATGCGCATACTGGAAGGTTGTTTACATCGCTAAGCCCCGCCCCTAGCTTGTTCTGACACGTGTCAATCAATCGACCCGCGCTATGGATGACGCGCGGTGACGTCACGCTCAGAGCCGGGGGGAAGGAGGACGGACAGAATGGCGACCCAGTGCCGGAGCTCCAAATGCACGGTCGAAAGAAAAGGATTCCGGCGGGAACTCGACTCATGGCGACACAAACTCATCCACTGTGTCGGTAAGATCAAATCACCGCTCCGTAAGCGAACCTAAGCGGTTTCTTTCTCGCCCGGGTCTCACGGAACTCCCTCCCCCCAGCCGCTGTTAGCTCTCGGAGTTGCTAAGCGAGCGTGTGTCAAGTGCAAAAATAACGTTAGTGTAGAGCCGTCGTCCGCGCAAGCCGCGGGTAGCTTTTGTAGCTAACGGAAAAAACGGACAAGGGCCGAACGGGCTCCATTTTCTTTGTCTCTACTTCTTGATTTCCTCGATAACCGAGTTAGCTTTGCACTCACTGACCCTTTCTGCACCGAATACCGATGTACCAACGACCGTGTGTTTGTATTATAATAACAGAGCGTCCGGCTTTTTGAGGCTCTTGCGTGAATTATTTAGTCATTTTTGCACCGTTGTCGAGATGTCCAAAAGTAGTACAGTTTTGATAAGTCATTAGAAAATATTTCTTTTTTTAAATACTGGGTTTTTTAATGTTTTGAAAGCGGGTAGTTAAATAGATAACCCGGTTTAATCTTTTAAAATATCCTCCTGAGAAAAAAAGAAAACGTTTTGTGAATGTTGTTGTTGTTTTTTTAGGTCATTGCACGTAAGAAACAAATGTAGAAAACATTTTTGAAAAAATATATTAATTTTATTCAATGTCCTTTTTAGGGGACGCCAGGACTGAGTTATTCAAAAATAAATAGACATGAAAAGGCATGTATAGACAAAAACAATGTTTTATTTTTTTCCCTTCACCAATCAGTTTTTAGTTTTCAGGCTATTTTTAGCCAAACTTTGTACAAAGATGATTCTCAACTGTTACGAAATATATAACAGTATGATTTGATATACTACTGTATTTTATACAGTATTTGCGTAAAATGTCCATAAACTGGTATTCCCATTCTATACAGTGTATCTATACATTGCATCTAATTTGCATATTAATGTGTTCTTGGGGCAAACCATAATGAAAAAAGAAGTGTGATAATGGGATTAATAACTTGGCAACATTTTCATAAGAATATTTCATAGGAATATTTATTGATCTATAATTGCTTGTTGTGTTTCTCCATAATGCCTGATTAACCATTTGTCCTGGTGTCCTCTACAGAAGACGTGTATGAAAATGATGCTTAGTTTCGTAACAAAAAGCCACATACCATTTTTTCTGAGATGTTTATCTACGACAAACAATTTGAAAATTTGCCCGATTTAAATGATAATTACAAAACATCATCATATTTCCCTAAGAGTGCTCAATTTGATCATTGTTTCATTCATTCTGTTTCTAACATCGCGAGCGAAATGTGAATTTTTTGTAAATTTGTGCAAATTAAAATCGGTTGTTAAAATGTTTTTTTATTACAATAGAATAGTGGAATTGATCAGTAGCATGTCAGATTAATAGATTGTGATTTGTTGTGTGGTTTTGAGGGTTGGATGCAGTCAAGATGGTCAAGGCCTCAATACAGACAAATTCATGCAATACCCAAATGTACTGTATTTGCAGAATGTGACATTCTTGGGTGAGCTTTTGTATGTGTTTTTGTAAGGACATAATGTGAATGTAGCTGCAGTGAAGGGCGTCATTCATGCAGACAACGCAGCAGTACTGGAAATATGAGTTATTCTCACTTCTATATAAAGAAAGTATTTATAAATGATAATATTTACACTTATAGCATTAGGACCACCTGACATTTGGTCACTTAGGCCTTGTCTTGCAGTTAATGATTTTGTGTGCAGTGAGTATTTTCTTTTGCTGTTTGGGCATTTGATAGAATAATATATTGCATGTTAAATTAATTTTTATTAGCCAGTATTGTAAACAGTTTTACATTTATATATGTTCAAATAAAGCATAGATCATTTAGCAAAACCTGGCCAGCATGGGTTGTGACAGATCTGTGTAGATTCAAAATATGAATGTGTTTTTGATAATGTATTTTTTCAAGGGCACCTTTTACTCTTGGATTTCATAAAAATAAGACTATATTGTATTTGTTTGCAGGGTTTGAAAGTATTCTGGAGGGAATATATGGACCAAGGCTGCTGCAAGATCTCAATATATTTGATGGTGAGTTTTATGTTGTCGTCTGCGCTGTCTTAGAAAATTCTTTCTTTCTCTCATGATATCAATGCTCCGCTTACCTGATGGTTATTCATATGATTCTCCCTCAGAGTGTGAACCAGAGGCTGTGGATGATTGGTCCGTGAATGCAAACTGCTCCTTTTGCAACCTGCAGATAGAGAAACTGAATGTAAGCCAACCCTCAAAAGCCACAGAATAGATGTGCTTATTATGGGGTGTTAGCTGGCAAGAAAAGGCTTGGTTTGACATTTGTACTGGGCTCTGATCAATGACAGAAATTAACTTTCACCTTTATTTATATAGTGTTTTATACAATACAGATTGTTTCAAAGCAGTGATAAACAGAAAAATAATGATTCAATGATGCAAACAGAATTCAATTCTGCTGTAAAGTAAATTATTCACGTGACTTTCACATTATGGGTGATATTTGCCTCCTTAAATTGATTTACAGGGGATTTTTTTGTACCTTTATAAAGGCGTTTTTTCTAACCTTATTAAATGTGTAATTTTTGTGTCAAATGTATGTTTAGTTTGAGTATAGAAATATTAAAAGATAAAAATAATTAGAATGATACTTTAAAAAAGAAACTGAAACCACCAGTAGGGGGTGACAAGTCAATGTCTTTGTCACTGAATCATGTTTAGTAAGATTTTGCCTGAAAATAATTTTATCATTTAAAAAAAAAAAAATTTATAATTTTAACCTCTGTATTTTTGTGTTTGCTTGGTTTTTATTTTGTGTTTATGTAACTTTTGTATTATTATTGAACATGGGTTATACATGTTCATTAGCTTTGATCAGGTTACTCGCATTTTTCGCAGTTGCACACAGTAATTTTCAGTGTTTTTCAAATGCGAATGAATGGTTGCACTGTAGAGCTCTGTTTGTATATAACAAATAGTTCTCTGTGTTTAGCAGCTGTTGTTCTGGGTGTTTGTTAATACAGTTTTAATCTTTATAATATATGGTTAAACATGTTGTAAGCACATGTAGCTTAATTAATTATAATTAAGCACAACTCAAGGCTGTGAGACTATAATCAGTGCTTGTTTTGGCTGTATGTGATGAGTGTCACTAACTGACTGTTACCTTTTGTGACACAGGACCATCCTGCTGTGGCCGTGCCTGGTTCGCCACCCCCTGCTGAAACCCCCTCACCTCAGGGCCTGTCCACCTCTGATAAACTCCAGTGCCAAGCAGACCGATTCCTCCATGCTATATTTCGTAAGAAGGGTGAGAAGTACAGTTTTATTCCCATTATCCATAGGGAGTGAAGTAATTGTTACAGCTATTACATGCATTACAATCGTTACCATGCATTACAGCTTCTAACCATTGCATTTGAGTTTTCTTCAATTTAATGTCATAAAGTCTGCAATGCATGAAATGGTAAAACAAACGTCTTAATGATCATTTTAAGACGTCTTATATTTTGGGGATGGAAAAACACAAATCGCGATACAGCCATTTGATTATTAAACTTCAAAAGGCTATGATTTCATTAAAAAAAGAGCGCTGTACGTTGCAGTGTCACAAGGCGGTGCTTCAGACTGCTTCAAAGTGATTGGTGCAATCAGTGAATAGCGCACATTTATGCCAAGAGATTGCTTATGAACTCGAGTTAATGAATATGACAATGTCTACTTTATGACCTTTATATAATATGTTTTACATGGTTCTAAGAATGCATATTTTATCACTCATCTGAAGGATCAGCCTGCAATAGTTTAGACATTTCAAAATAAGAGTCCCGGTGTATTTGGGGCTTTATAATTAAGTGCTGCCAACTGAAAGATGTGTGCATATTTTTACATGAACCGACACAAATAGGACACATTTGGTCACAATCTCTACTATTCTTTTGAAAAATAGATTGCGGATGTCATCAGGATCGGTCAAAATAGTCCGATCGCTCACCCCTACTCTATGGTATTGTGTTGTAAACTGTCACTGGATAGAAAGTTGGCAAAATCAGGCGTGACCTTATGAACCCTAGTAGGAAAGTTGGACAGAAGCGATGGTTTATAGTTTTAAATATTAGTATTTTTATCAAACAGAAATCTAGAGAGCAAGCTTTCAAAATTGTTACAGTTGTTGTCTTGTACACGATGCATGCATGAAGTTCAGTTTTATCAGCTCTAAATTCTTGAAAAGTCAAATGTAGTAAAAGTAGAAAATGTGTTTTTACATAAGGAACCTAGTGCATGAAACGAGATCTTCAACTAGATCTGTATTTTTCAATTTCCCAGAATTCCCTCAAAGCTGCGATTCCAATATACCGTTGGTGGCGCAGGAGTTGATGCGCAAGATGATTCGGAGGTTTGCCTTTGAGTATGCGTGTAAAAGCCAGGCTCACGAGGGCCTGAATGGCCTGAGCAACAGCTCTGAGCTTCTCCCTCATCAACCAGATCCTGACGGGCCTCTGGACCTCACCATCAGCCGAGCTTCTCAGGCCCTGAAAGGTAAGCACCACAACAAAAATCTTTTTTTTTTTTCTTCTTTTTTTCTCGTTTTCACTTCAAGAGACCCCAGCACACAGTCAGATGCAGGAGTTTGTAGCTCTGTATTATTTGATCAGTGTCAAAATTCCGACGTTTTTCAGAATCTAGTCTATTGACTTTCATTAATTATGCTTGTCTCTGAAAGGTACGCAACTCTGAATAAACAGGGTGAATTTACAGAGTGAGCGAATACTTCATTATTTGCAATGATCTTGTGCATTTGCTCTCAAACTTAATATTAATTGCTGTTTTTTCATGGATTACCTTTCATAGTAGATGGAGCACTTGACCTCTCTAAGAAAAACGCATCGTCGGAAAATGAAACTCCTCAACGAAAGGTCTCAGGGTGAGTACTTGTTCTTGTTTACCAAGTTGTGTGCTTGACTGTTGATCTTCATCCTACCGAAGCCAGAGAAAAGCTTGGTACCAAAATGGTAACATTTTGACCCGGTAATATTGATGAGCTTTTTATTTCAGAAAATATTCCTTTGTTTCGTTTGTATCCTATCTGATCATTTTGTGTGAACAAATTCTACTCCTCATACATTTGATGCGTTTATGTTTAATTTAGTGGTTGTTTTGTTGCACTGCCAAAGGGTTGACTCTTTTCTAACTTGTTGGAAGGTAACGTCACATTTGCCAGCAGTCAGGGGCTTTACTTGTTCCTTTGTGCCGCCTGTATTTATTCATTTGTTTATTGATCTATTCGTTGATTCATGCAGTATCATTTTCACATGAGTCTTACAAAATGCATCCGCATTGCAAAGATACTGGAAGTACTCCCATAGACGCTTGTCTTTCTCCACACAATTGACGAGAGACTGTCCTTCCAAGAAGTATCGTTTGCAACCTAAGGCCAAATACAAAAAGCGTTTATCCCCAAACAACTCAAAGGCTTTGTGTTATACAGACAATTGAGAAGCGAGTGATGTTACCAAAAGACAAGGCAGTAAAGGAGTGGACCCTGAGTGCGTCCTGTCATTGGTCCGCTCACCCGTTCGTTTCTCATCCTCCCACCCACCTCCCCTTAGGAGACCAATCAGAGGGGACTATTTGGATCGCAGCTCTGAGTTTGCAGAAGGTTTGCTCTCTAAAGCCTTGAAAGATATTCGGTCTGGATCACTGGACATTCACAAAGCAGCCATACTATACGGGATACCTCAGAAAACCTTACAGCTCCAGACAGAGGCCTTATCACCAGAGCGGAGGGCAGGGGAACCACCCATTTTCGGCACAGAGGCGGTGTGCCCAAGCAACGACACTGGACTCGAGCAATCCGAAGTAAGAAAATGTACATTTGCGTCACCAGAGCACACCGAGCTGAAGTTTCCGGCAGCCGTGACCGCCTCGTCGTACCTTCACCACTTAACCTTGCAGAGGATGGTCTCGCAGCTCCAGGAGCAGAACGACGGGCCTCTCGCCAGCACCTCGCCAGCTACATCTCCTCAGAGTCCTGGACCAGCTGTGCACATCCGAATCCCTCAGGTACGCTTCAGTGCTCAGCCCAAGCTGGATCTGGCTGGCCTGGTGGATGCTGTGTACCAAGCCAACAAAGCCTCCGACGGCTCCACTGCTTTCCACAAGCTGAAGACCATTCTCCCTAAACAGGGCTTGATGGAAAGCCACTCGGGCCTCGAGTCACGTCTGCTCCAGGGCGACCTGCCTCCACTGTGTCTGAACGTGAAGAACGGGAGCGTCACCGGAAGCGTGCTTGACTGTGGAGACAAGCAGCCACGGAAAAAGCGGGGCCGTTATCGCCAATATGACCACGATATCCTGGAGGAGGCCATAGCCATGGTGATGAGTGGGAAGATGAGCGTGTCGAAAGCTCAGAGCGTCTATGGGATTCCACACAGCACCCTTGAGTACAAAGTCAAAGAGCGAACAGGCACGCTCAAGACCCCACCAAAAAAGAAGCTCCGCCTTGCTGAAGCGGCAACCTCAGGCTCCGGAAAGTCAGGGACAACAACCAATGCCTCATCTACTGCCTACAAACAGTCTTAACTCAAAACCTCAACTATTTCCTAGAGAGAGATGGTTTTAATTAAAACATCGCCTAAACTACAGCCAACAAGGTTTTTTTTTTTTTTGGTTTTGTTTTTAACATGCAGTCAGGACCTCATTCAGATTAGGAAGGTACACTTGAATCCTCAGCCACAGGTTAAATGGTACATTTTATCAAGTTACAAAACATGCCTTTAAAAAATCTATTCAGGGGTTTCACTGTGGATATCTATATGAATATATATATTTCAAATATTGTAAAGCACTGTTGATTTTTAAGTTAATTACTCTTAAAACGAAGAGATATTATATTCAGGTTTTGTTCATACATAAGCTAACCTCAGCTTAATGATTGTTGTATGCAGCTTTCACACTAATTAGTCTTTGTAGCGACTGGTCATTTCATTTGAAGTCTTATCAGCGGTATTTTTTTTTATGTGACAGCATGACTGTAACGTCTCTCTTAACTCATCGGTGGGAGATGTCCATCCTTATATGCAATGGGGAGATATGGGTACGAGTTTCCACTCCGGCAAATTTTGGGCTATTAACGCTTATTGGCAGGTAATCAGTTTTATGAAGTATTAATGAAGTACATTAATCAGGACTGTTGCCAGATCATTGGAGTGAAAGCTTGGACCATCTCGGGCTTTTTGTGGATGAGACTTCCCACATTCTGCACTGATAGTGATTTTATTTTGATTTTATTTATTTTAAGTTCAAATACTTATATTGCTGTACACACACACAGCATTGCTTTCTTTTTTTTATGTCTTGCCCCTTTCCATTTTTTTGCCTGCAAATCTGCTCCGCAAATCATACGGGGTAAGTTGGAAATGCAACGTAATGCATGTCAAAATGATGCACGGGGGGGAAAAAAGCGCTTGGCGGCATTCTCAGCGAATGTCTGTTTTACACTGAATAATAGATTACTTTTTCAGTAATCACAACTACTGAAATCCTACTGAAATCTGCCTGCTGAAACCAAAACAGTTCAGGGTCATTTTGCCACTCCACTCACACACTCCATGAGCGAAGCAGTTTAGAGTTGGGTGCTGCTGAACTTGGATCAGAATTTCTCCTAGTCCGTATTTCATGATGCACTTATCATGGGACAGAAATGCAAAGCCTGATCCAAGTGCTACTCTGAATTGCTTTGTTTTTATGTCCAGGATTCTACAGTTTTGCTGCTCTTGCTTTGTGGTGGTTTTTTTTTTCTTTCATGTTAATGATTATTATAGCTTTTAATGACCTATTATACAACTGATTCACTTTATATTACTGGTACTTCAACTCCTCAAATTCTTTCTCAATTTTTTTAAACGGAGTTTAAAAGCTTGTATAGTTGGAATATAAGATTCAGTTGCACTTTACAAAAGATGCAAACATACTTGTGATACAGGTTATTGTTTCATACTTGCGATGAGAAATATTGCCATATACTGACTTTGAATGGCATCTTTTTAGCATAGTTCAGATATCTGATTCACAAGTATACTTGTAGTGCTTTGCAAAGTGTAGCTGAAGCATTATGTGAATTTTGTGATTGAAGCTTTGGAAATATGAACATTTCCATATGCATTGTTAATGTGTTTATCTTTGTGTTGTGAATGTTCTGTAAATGGTTTACCTCTTGTTGTTCCTCAAAGTTAAATTGCCCTCCCCCTAAAAAAACGACAGATTTACTGATATATTCTAAATTTAATTTAGAAGCATTTTTCAAACCACCCTGAATGTTCTTCACAGCTCTTAAAATTAACAACACAGTGCCTGCTCTTACAGCTACTGCTCGGTTACTCTGCAGGCCAGTAGCAGTTTTACATAAATCTTTGAAGAAAAAGAAAAAAAAAAAGTATTTGTATACTATTAAAATCTGTATTGTGGATTTATATACTGTTACCATAATTACTGTTAAATTTTTCTGTTTTTTTCTCGGGGATCGTTATGTCACAGGCACAGTTTCACTTTTAATGTAAAGGGTGGTCATGCAGATTTTTAAAAAATCATATACATGTGTCGTCAGTGCTGCGCTCTCATATTTTCATTATATGGGATACTTTTAGGCTCCCTGTGGGGAATGTCAATCTCTATTATTTCACATTGCTGTTCTAATATATTAATATTAGTGTCCTGTATAATTTCAGCCCAAAAAACATTAGTATTCTAAGGGTAACAACAGTCCTATTAAAAACATGATTGAGAAGTTAGAACTGTTCTTTTATATCAAAATAAGGCCCCTTGGGATTCTGTTATAGAGCCAAATATGGTTCATCCAAAGCCAATTTGCTTTCTCCCATTTTATGGGGACAGTTTGTTCAGGAGTAGTTATAGATCAGAAAGGCATAAAATTATTAGATTTAATGTTTTTCTCTTCTGAGAACAGTTGGGCTTGATTATAGATGGATCATTATATGGATCAATATCACCAGTTTAGGCCTTTCTAAGTATGTGTAATTTCATATTCATAACAGGTGCAGGATACGAGTCATTTTGCAGTCAGTTATTTATGCATATATTTGTTGCACTAAGATTGATTTTGAATTATTCCCTCGAATTGTATTTGTGTTGTGAGTTATTTCTTTCGATGTAATCAGAATATGAAGTTTAAATGTGTTAGTTTTGTGTTGAAGCACTTTGTTGCTCTTGCACATTGTTATGTGAAATTCTTTACAGCACTTGCATGCGTAAGTGAGTTTCTTGTCCTGTAATGTTCCTCTACTACATGCCCCTTTTTTTTTTTATCCCAGACAGGTTAATATATTTGATCTTTATGATGTTTTTCATCAACTTGAAATGGGGGGGAAACTAAAAGCTAATTGGTCCTTTAAGCATGTATTTGTGTCTGAAATATATTTGATGTGGTCTCTTTTTTTTTTTTACATTTCAGGGTTAGGGTAAAGCTAATCAAAGCAAGAATTGAATTAATTGTAATAAGATGGAATACTGAAGGCATATTACTCTAGTGTGTTTTAACTATCCTGCATTTAAAAGTGTGTAATTTATATACTTTTTCAAACATTCTCTAACGTTTCCCTCCACCCCTTAACAAATCTGTGTTACCCTTTGGGGTAGTTGTATTTCACATTTCTAATATATATTGTTGATTTGTAATCGGTTTTGTCTGGAAACACATTAATTCATCAGGAAACAAAATAATTCAGGTTTGATTAAAATAATTAAATATTCTGTATAGTTTTCCTGAGTGTAAGCGTTACTACAATCGCCATCCTTTGCCTTCAAGTTACCAATAAAAAATTGTTCCATGTACCGAATTGTTTGTACTTTGTTGTAAATTTCTAATCCACGCTTAAATTTGGAAAAGCTGACAGAGGTGGAATAATGCTTTATCTGTGGCGTTTACATTTAATTCGGCTTATACAGTCTGTATTGCTGTAACATCTTTGCAATGCAATGTCATTTGGTGCCTTTAACAAGATGAGCAGTGCTCATTTAAATACAGCTATGCAAACTTTATAATTCTGCAATATGTCTTTTATAGTAGGATTTTGTAAATCCTTTAATCCAATTCAAATGTATTACAGGTTATAACAGAGTAAAAAAAGAAATGAGTGGCGTAGCTCAACTCACATTCATGAAAAGCTGATTATGCCAATGATTGAGTAATGACTTAACCCGATTTATTTATGTAGTTCCTTAGGGCCATGTGTGGAAGACCAGTCCGGGCTGGAGAAGCAAGATGGTTCTAAAGCTCCAATGGTCTGGAGAGTCACTGTGTTGGAGAAGGTCCTGTCTTCGCTTTGTTCCCATCATAGACTGCTGCTCTATCATATTTTAAAGGACGTGCAGGAAGATTACAACATCTCTGTAACTCTGCGGGATGCTCACAGAAGACAATTTAAGGCCGGATCCCTCTGTTGCCGTGCTGATAAAAAATCACTTAATGAGGCCCCAATACTTTCATTAAGTGACTGCTCGGTAACTGCTGGCATTTGTTGCAGAACAGCTTGTAGGCTTCCAATATGTGCATTTTCTCCTCTATGCGTCTGTCTGAGGAACATTCATGGCCATTCCTGCCAAAATGCATCTTTGGCATGTGTTGGCCAAGACAACTGTTCCAATCCCACTGTTTGTTGTACTCACTCAAAACTACCCTCATGCCAGCATCAGCACAATGGTGATCATACCTGCATTTCTCATATAAGAGGAGCTCTAATCACCCATCAGGGTGATTGTAGATGTAAAGGAAGCCGTAGCCCCTCCCCACCACCACTATCGCCAAAGCCAGTGGACCTGGACTGTAAAATAGCTGTCAAGTCCGGTCTCTTCCACATTCAGGACTGCAAGTCCATGAATATGGCACCTCCTTCTCTCCTACCTCACAGAACTGAGGAAGAAGATACAGCTTTGTACTCTAACACTCTTCTACATGTGGGATCTCCTGATGAATGTTGCGAGAAAGTTGTAATGTTGCATGCACAAGCAGAGAAGGAGAATGACTACCAGTGTGGATCTTTTATAGGAGATCTAATGGATAGAGTCACTGAAAAGCTCAGGAGTATCCAACCTTCAGAGAAGGAACAAAATCTCGCTAACCATGCCAGTCAAATCTCCAAGACACAAGATGACACACATTTGACAGAGATTATAACAACTGTGCTACACAATAGTAGCGACAAAGATTACAACCTTAATGAGCTTTTACAACAGCATGTAGCCACAGAACAGCGATCCCCTCAGACACGTTCCCGTAAGAGACTGGAAACGTTAGTTGCCATGAGCAAGTCGCCAGACCTTCCATCATCAAGAAGACAAAGCTTACAAATCAAAAGAGATCTGGCCAGACTTAGTCCATCATATTTCAAGAGGAATATGGGGCTTGAGAGAGATAGGTCCTTAAAAACCGTTAAAGCCGCGCAGCTAACATACTCTCTTGTTGAACAATCTGATTGCAGAAAGTTGGACAGAAAATCCAAGACCGTATACGCAGAGCCTGTAAAAGATACCTTAGAAAATCTGACAACGCATGCACAAACTGAGACACTGAATAATCAAGAGAGCCAAGAAACTCAACCCCAACATGTGTGTCTTGAAGAACCACTGCCTCCGGATGAAAGGCCACAATTACAAACAACTGATAGTGACCGGAAGGTAAAAGCGAAAACTCATAAAGAGAAAAATCTGACTGTTCAAGTTGGAAGGGCCAGACGAAATATTGTACCACCTCAGCGTTTCTCTTCCTATGTTACTGAGCCACGAAAGATGTATTTTGCAGCCTGTTTTTCAGGAAGTATATTCACCAAGCATTCCCCTAAGGACAGCACCTCAACCGCACTTGGCTCTACAGAAGAAATCCCCTGGCCAAGTGATGTATGTGACAAACAGCCTTTTCAAAAGGATGAACGAGAAGACTGTGATGTGCCACAGAACACAACTTCATCAAAAGATGAGATTCCATCCAAAAAAGAGCCACCATGTGAGCTCAAGAGTAATGGTAGGAATCCTGATAAAGAGAGTGCAAGAAAAAGGAATCCATGCCAGAATTCCACCTCGCCATTAAAAAGATCCAAACGCCATAGAACCAACAGTCTAAACACTGACCCACACAATCCTACTGAAACTATGTCTAACTTTACTACCACTGAGAGTGCACAACAGGCTAAAGCAAGCCTGTCTGGACTGAAATATGAAAGTCCAATAAAGCTCATGTTTGTTTCCTCTGTGACTGGTGAAGATGGTGTAAAATATACTCTCAAAGCAGCTGCCTCTAGCTCAAATTCCCATGGAGAGATGTTTGATCCATGTATGGAATCCTCATGGGCAGGCAGTGCCATAGACGAACATTTCCACGATTCTGTCCTTGAATCTTCTCCAGGGAGAACTGTTGAGCGTGGTGGGAACAAGTGCACTTCACCGAAAGTGCTTTCACTTGATGCATTATTGCCCGGTTGTTCAAGCAATGAAGGTGAAATCCGAGAAACACTACCAGGTGTACATCAAACAACTCCAGTAAAACGGCGTCCTGGTCGCCCCAAAAAAATAGGACCGCATATTGAGAAGTCTGTGAAACGTCCCATTGGCAGACCTCCAAAACCCAAAACAACTGATGTAAGTTCTTCAACTGGTACAACCGGTTCCGGTTCCAGTGCAGTAAGTCGAACAACTGAAGAAATGTCTTGTAAGGATGATGGAAACAAAAATCTAAAAATCACTATAATGTATGGAAGATCAAGAAGGGCAAAAAGAGTAGTTTCTGAAGATCTGAGTAATTTCCCAGCACAGCAGCATGTTTATGAAGTATTAAATGGTGGCACGTACAGTAAAACATGTTCTGGAAAGGCGAGTAGTAATGATCAAATGACCAAAGATCTCCATTTTGTTATGCCTATTGAAGACAGGAAATGCATCTATTCTAGCAGCAACATCAAATGTCAAAGACAGAGTGACACAGCAGTGTCAAGAAAACCAGGAAGACCTCCCAAAGTCAAAATTTCTGGGATCTCGGTCACTGTCACAACAGGGTCACCAAGGCAAAGGAAGATACATATAAAAAGGGACACAAAAGATTTACATCTGCTCAGAAATGCCCTTCGAGTTGAATTTCAACCTTCCAAAGAGCAGAAGACAATCGGCATTCCTACTGACATTCACAAGGATACAGTGGCTGCACCGAAAGAACATAACCAGAATACCAGAGGGAAGTTCATACCGGTGAGGCATTCGGTTAGAGAGCGGAAACCCTCCATTCATTTGCTCCACTCTGTCGCTACTGCCAGATCCTGCGCATTGGTTCGCAGGTCACGAAAACTACTGCTGAATAAGGTTAGCTGTGAGGCCAGCCAGAATACAAAGAACAGACGAGAGGAGCTCCCAAAAAATGCACTTTCCATAAAGACCAAGAATGTCAGTCAGATACAAGACACTGTTCATTTTTCTGCTGTTTCGGTGGACTCGATTTTTTCATCGAATGAGGACTTCAGGTGGTGGCCCACCTCAGCATCACCTGAAACTTTAAATGGAGAGTTGGCTAGGAGGATCAGGCTAATGTCCAACACTTGGGTATCAGATGTCCTGGAGGCTAACAAGTCAGGAGAGATTAAAACCGATCTTAAACCAAAACCTTGTGAGAAGCTCGATGGTTCTGCTAAGAAGTCTGCTTCTGCCATCAAAATGCTTTTTGAGAAAAACTATAATATGGAGAAGCTCTGTACTTGGTTTATGCAGTCCACGGAAACTCAGTCCCTTGCGATTGTAAAGAAGACCACTGAAAGAAATCCCAAGGACGTCTTTCACTACAACCTCAGCAGACCCAATTGCAAAGTGAATGTTTGCCCAAGTCCACAAGCAGAGAGACTCAGGAAACATGTCAAGAAATTTGCTAAAGTCGTCCCAAAGAGTCCGTCAATGCACAAGCAAGCACAAGAAATGCTGTCCAAGTCAACAAGGTCACAAGCCAAGAGAAAACTTTTTAATACGTCATCATTTAAACCAAGGCATGATGTTAGGCAGCAAATCTCTATGTCTAGAAGGACATGGGTTGTCTACAGAACAGCTCTGCTTAGAGCGAGGCTAAAGTTTAAAACCAGGCCTAGCATAACATTAGGAGGCGATGTGGCACACAAATGTTTTCGTGACCAGATGAGGACAATGACTTCAGGTGCTAAGACTCTAGAATTATTGAACTTGGTAGACAAGACATCCAGACCAGTCATGAAAGTTCAAAATGCATTAAAACTTCTAGTCAAAACTCCTCAGAAAATGATTGGGATTGCCAATATTTCAAAGCAGAACAGAATCAGCTCCAAAGCTTGGAGTCCAGAGTCCCTAAAGGAGTGCAGGGTGTTTCTGAAAAAGATCAACTCCCCAAACACAAAGTCACTGACAGAGGAATGTAACATTTGCACAGTAAAGCTCTATGATGTCTCGGAGCAAGAGGAGAATGAGGATGTTACGTTGAGAGTGACACCTCCCAGTACAGGTAACTCTCCAGTACAGCTGCCCTCATCCCCAAAAAGCCAGAGCAAGAATGGTAGAAAAAGAGGCAAACGGAAAAGTGGCAGCACAAGTCCATCTCCCCCAACAAAAATGATCAGACAATCAAGGAGCAGCAGGGGTGTCCTGGGAGCGAGGTGGTGTGACTTTGTGCTCGGTAAGTCATCTTTTAGCATAATTTTTTGTTATGCCTGAAACATACTCTATGCAAGTACGCAAACATGATCTAGCTATAAACGCTCTGTTTTGAGGACCATGGCAGAAAAAAGTGTAAAGCAAATCTTTCCAAGATATACTTAACTGCATAATAACCAATCCAGTTTAATGTCAAGATAATTGAATGTAACTCATTCTGACACAGTAGTACTGAGGTTTGTTACTGCCAGACCGATGCAACAGTGCATGTCAAGTATGTTTAACCTGATTGTTGTGTTGAGCATGCACTCCTGTCTGCATACTGGCATAAAGTATGTTTCTGGCTTCCGTAAAGAATTTTATTTTTTTATATATTAGAGTGAACAGTTAGGTTTTTTTCCTTTGTAGTGTTTACTTTGTATTGATTCTAGAAGTGTAGGTGGTTTCACGTGTGTGTGTGTGTGTATATATATATATATATATGAGCAATATCACTCGAGTCGGATAAAAGTTTTAAAACGGAGCATGCCATGTTTATAGACAGTACTCTCTTTGAGAACTCAAATCTACGTCTCCAATTTTTGCTTTACAGGGTCATTGAAATAACATGGAACCAGTTTTGGGCAAGGCATTTTCTTGAACTCTAACATAAGGTGCCTTTCATCAGGGGTCTGGCTAAGTATCACAAGCATTTTGACATGCAAGCGTCATGTAGCAAAAACAAAAAAATACAAACAACTTTAAGACACTTTTTGCACTATTTAAACTTAATTTGTGTTTTTATGTTTGTAAAATGTTTTATGTAGCTTTTAAAATCTCCCTTGAAATTTTTTTTTGGTGCAGAGCAAGAGAAGATCTAGTTACATGAAGGAGTACCAAAGGTTACAAGAGCAGTATATTGTTTGATTTGCCTAACCTGTGACTTTGGAGTCTCATAAGAGTTCAACTTCAAGGCAAACGTTTATATAATTCTGGAAAAGACAAGTTAATTTCACATTTCTTTACATTTTATAAACTTTGGCGTTGTAAGAGCTCTTTAAATAGGATTTTATTTTATTTTATTTTTTTTAACAATGTCAAGTTGGGAATTTGTTTAAAATCAAGTCTTATGTACTGTTAATGTTCCGTACAGAAACTGCCCACTTAAAAAGTACTAGCAATGCATTCTGAAATTAGAAAATTATAGTAGTGTCTCCACTTTTTTTTTTTTTGGTATCAATTTATCTAAGTGTCCTCTAGTCCTGTATTTATGGAAACCTTTCTTACAACTCCTGTGAATTTACTCTCTGCCAAGTTGTTGAAAATCATTTAAGCATTAATTTACATCCAGCTTTATGTTCTCTTTGCACTACCAAACCCAAACTAGCTACCTGTTTCATTTTCTCATTTCTGACTTAAACCATTGTTGTAATGTACAGCGTATTTTTGGTGCAATGTTTTACATTTAAAGATGTAAGATTATATTTTTCTTTTCTTTTTTTAAATTAAAAGCTTTTAAGATGATCCAGAGGCAAATATGTTTTACACATCGTTTCTTCTATACAAGAACTTTAGTTGTGCAAACTTTAATTTCTGATCTATTGCAGTATGTGACGCCTACCTCCTGAAATCTACTGGCAAGGCATGGTAGTTTGGTCTGAACTGATAAAACCCATTGTTGTAACCATGTCATTCATTTAGGCCTCTACCAAAAACATTCTAACTGGTTATACAGCCTGTATGTTTAGTATCTATTTAAATGCTGTGTTGTTAGCTCTAGTTCCCATCTGATGTTTGTTACCAATCTGTGGCTCTGCCCCCCTGAATATGTAGAAAGTTAAAGTTGCCCTGCTATGGCCTTAGGCTGATGATACACGGGGCAACATTTTTTGAGCAGTGCTGCTTGGGCACTTTCCCATTGAAAATGGGTAACATGTCTATCTGGATACTTTAGATCGGTCATGGGCCTTGTTTCTCATCTGGTTGCCCGTTGACGGCAACATTGCTCAAAAAGTTGCCCCATGTATCATCAGCATTAGGTTTTGTTGAGGTCATCTTAGTTCATTTAGGCTCTCTGTAACAAGACTGGCTTGCAGCTGTGAAATACAAGTTTAGCCAGTGCAACACACAAACCACTTTAGAGGCATATTTTTTGAGAAATTGTATGTTCATTTCCCACCTAGTTTATTCTATTCGATTTAAACCATTGTGTCTGGGTGCTTGTCAGCTAGAGAAATATTTCTGAAACTGCTGAAAAACTCCCTTTAGTTACATCTACATGCCCAGTGCCAACATAAAGTGGCAAAAGTACAGACAAAAATGGTGCATTATATCTTTATACCTATGCCAACCAAATGCTGGAGATGAAGCTTGTTATGAGAATCATTCAGGAGGCCTTCTGTGTATTGTCTTATGTTCAAATATGCCATTTTGAAGTTTTGGCCACTGTAACCTTGTTACCCGGTGCTATATGTTGTACATAAACATACAAATTATGTACACATTGTATTGTATTTTCTGTTTTTATACTTGCCTTCAAAGAAGCGGTCTCAATCGTTAGAACAATAAAAGCTCTTGCAAACACTTTTAGAGTAACTGTGTTACAGGTTTAAACATTTTTATTTAGACAGAAAAATGCATACAAATCAAAGTAATTTTTTCACTTTAAAATATTAGCTATTATTGACAAGCCAACTGTTCATACTAGAATCTTAAAATAGAAAATGGCAAAAATAAGGGAACAGTTTGTCCCACTAGCTCACACGCATTTAAAACAACAGCTTCGAGTAAATAAATGAATGTTGAAGTGACTCCTACCCAAAGACAACCTTTGGAGAATTACTGCAGATGATGCATTTTAACAAAAACATTCATTTTGACAATCAAGCCCTTAACCCAGGTTGACACTGTAAATAGTTGGACTAAATAATTAGACTAGACTGCATTAAAATGTATCAATGTAATCTCTCGGATACATCCGAGGGAACTGTAGGATGTAATAGGCGAAAGCGGACCTTCTTAAAGAGTAATCCACTCTAAGAACCATTGGCCTCCTGGTTCATAAGGGCAGTCAGATCCTGCTTTGTTTTATCTACAGCAGCCATCTTGGCACGGCGACTTGGTCTTACTGATGGAGGCTCTTCAGGAACATTCTCGTCGTCGCTATAGAATGATTAGAATGCAAGCAAAAGATAAGCGACCTACAAAAGGAAACATTTACATTTGAAGTTAAAAACAAAACCATTCGTTAAGATGTGGAACAAGCCAACCTTTCATCAGAGGACAACTCCGCTTTACTGGCTTTCTTGCCATTCTTTGCAGTGGAAGCTTTTTTCTGGCCTGAAACACAACAGTGTGAAAGATAATACAACAATCATATAAGCCACGCCAAGCAAGCAAAGAAAAAGATTCACTCGTAGCTAGGGCTGCGCGATTAATCGAATGCGATTGTCATGCGCATTTTGATAGTAATGCCGGTTCTGTAATCAGCAGGAAATCATCATCACGTGCTTTCAGATGGAGCAGAATTTACTACACAGCCGTAGTTCACTGACAAGTTACGCAAAAAACAAACAAAATCGCAGACGATTTTATTGCGCGATTATGAAATCGGAGAAATCGTTCGCGATAATGACAGCTGTTTGCATAGCTTCTCAGTGAACTACGGCTCTGTGAAGTAAATGCTGCTCCATCTGAAAGCATGTGAACATACCACATTTAATAACATGTTTTTACTCCAAACTCACTTCATAACGTCAGTCGAGTGTTTGAAATAAATCCTTCTCTGAGATGACGTGGCTTCTTACACAGAATAAGGCACGCAACATATATCATAGTATTTAAGCAGTGATAAAGGCATTGCATTATAAATATACTTTATTTTAATAAAAATTATAATAATAAGAACCAAGATTAACCGTATATTGCCGTAGTCGTGTGTTTATTAGTCACGTTGAATTAATGAAAGCAGTTGAATCTTCTGTTTATTCAGCTGCAGCGATAGGCATTTTCTGGGTTTCTTCTGCGAGGCATATTTGGAGTTTCAGCGCGAGAGTGCCCTCTGGCCTTTGGATGGAGATTTACTGCTGATCACAGAACCGTGCTTCACTGAAAGACACGCATGACAATTGCAGCTTCTGTCGAATCGCGATCTCGATTCCATTTAGATTTATCGTGCAGCCCTACTCGTAGCATTTGATCAAATTAAAAATAATTGTACCTCTTTTTGCACGTTTAGCTTTAGTCTCATCTTTGTTCACCTCTGCAAGGATGCACAGATAGGTTTGTTAATGTAACAGATACTTTGAATACTACAGGTAAAAGAAAACCACTTCCTTTCCCATAACTCAACCTATGAGAAAATCAACTATCAATGACAGAAACGAACTATTAATGGGCAATATTTGCCCCGGGAATAGATTTCAAAGAGTGTTTTTACCTCTACGAGTAGATTTTGTTCTTACTACATAAATACACAGTGTACTACTTATGTCAAATACTTTATAATTCAGTCAATTGAGAATAATGAATCTGAACAATTATAAATGTTATTACAAATTAATAATAATATTAAATTATAATTATGAAAAATTACATATTTTTAAAATAACATTGTAATTGAATCAACTGAGAATTATGAATCTGAACGGTTATCAAAATGATACCCCCATCGCTTTAAAACCACTTCATAGTAAGGCTCCACCAACACTCGCCTCTGAATATACATACTACACTATATAGATCTAAAAACAATGTTAGGTGAATAAATAAAACAATACTAATATACATATATTATTCACCAAGGGAACAGGTTTTTGCTCTCAGCCCTGATACATTTCTGGGCCTGGTAATAAAGGCTGGTAAAATGCGTGTTAGTTTGCTAGCTAGTACCTCCATTGTTGTCATCCAAGTTCTGCAAAGTTGTGTCCTGGTTACCGGCTGATTTGGAACAACTATCTCCATTTAGTTGGTTACAAAGCTTCTCAATAATCCTTATACAGTGCTTATCTTTCACTTCCTGTAACACACACGAGATCAATGTCACTATGATCATAACTGCTTACCATAATGCTATTCTATCTAATCGGACGGGATATTTCATTAATTTCTTATCCATTTCTGCTTAATCTGCTGTTCTTTGCTTTTACCCAG
Source organism: Sinocyclocheilus rhinocerous (assembly GCF_001515625.1). Classification (NCBI taxonomy): domain Eukaryota; kingdom Metazoa; phylum Chordata; class Actinopteri; order Cypriniformes; family Cyprinidae; genus Sinocyclocheilus; species Sinocyclocheilus rhinocerous. The sequence goes on along the minus strand of NW_015643640.1, from coordinate 282,116 downwards.
TGTGGCTCTCCAACCATAAGTTCACAAAAGAGTACCTGTAAAATGTCTTTTAACAGGAGTTGCAATTCACTGTTAGCCGGTCCAGGTTCAGAGTTAATCTCCAGCCAGCTGAGAGTTTTACAGTAGACGCGCACCTCGGGAGCAGAAATGTCTCGCAAGATTTCATTACAGACACGCACTGCCAGGGAGTCATGCACAGACACGGCCTGCAAAAGAGTTTTGGTCATTTACAAAATATCAACACTTTAAAGTGCTTTGAACAAAACCCATTGCTGTTATTATTATTATTTTTTTTATAAGCGTGCGTGTGTATTCAAGCGTACCTGTACGGCAGCAGGCTTCACAAGAGCGCTGGGTCGAGTTAGTTCAACAAACAGTTCAGCCACGTTGGATGCGTCTACCTCAGACAATGGAGATGTCACAGGAGCGTTGAACAGAGTTCTCAAGGTTGGAAGAAAACTCTCCTCCACACACTCTTGATTTGTTCTGGTGTACAACAATTACAGGGACAACTCTAAACATCTGTGCCGTTACAATAGTCATTAATGTTAATGGCAGCATGAACAAACACAACTAATTCATTAAAGGGATAGTAGGGATGTAACGATTCACTCAACTCACAATGCGATACAATTTATGATACTGATTTCATGATAGGATTCTCTCTTCATTTTTTTTAACAAAATAAGGTTCAAGACCAATGAAAAGGGCATTAACAGTTGTCTCACGAGGCTTTTTTTTTTTTTTAAACAGCAAAATCAACAATTTTTGTGTATTTTTTTTTTTAATTGAAGGTTGCAACGTCTCTTCCCTGATAATACAGTTGTCATATATCCAGACAAGTTTCAATTCTACGATAACAAATAATCCAATCAATTCCTGATGGACAATAAATCAAGTCCCTCCTTGTTCGAAAAGCAGTTTCACACACACACACACACACATACATATATATATATATATATACTGCCGTTCAAAATATACATTAAAAAAAAAAAAAAAAGTTTTCTTGTAATGCCAAGCTGAATTTTCAGCATCAATACTCCAAATCTTCAGTGTCTCAAGATGTTTCAGAAATCATTCTGATATGCTGATTTATTATTGTTGGAAACAATTATTGCTGCTTAATATATTTTTTGGGAACCTGAGATACTTTTTTCCAGGATTCTTTGATGAACAAAGTTAAAAAGAACAGCATTTATTCAAAATACTATCATATTATCAATTTAACAAATCCTTGCTGAATAAAATTAATTTCTTTCAAAAAAAAAAAACTGACCCCAAACTTTTAAACCGTAGTGTACCGTTACAAAAGACTTCTATTTTAATAAATCATCATATTAGAATGATTTCTGAAGAATAATGTGACACTGAAGACTGGAGTAATGATGCTGAAAATTCAGTTTTGATCACAGAAATAAATTACATTTTAAAGTATATTAAATTAAAAAACCTTTATTTTCAACAAATAATTTCACAATATTACGGTTTTCACTGTATTTTTTATCAAATAAATGCAGCCTAGATGAGCAGAAGTGTCTTAAAAAAAAGAAAAACAATAAAAATCTTACTGATCCTACATTTTTGAATGGCAGTGTCACCACTAGGAAGAAAAGACTGCAACTTTCATATCAGGTTCACTTTAAAGACATTTTCTAAACATCTATTTGACATCTAACAGGAAACATCCTATAGATGTATTGCAGATGAGCAAACACTCTAAAAAAAAAAAATACATCTTGCAGATGTCAAATAGACGTCTCTGTGATGCAGTGTGCTATCGGGATAAGCACAAACCGCATCATTCAGAAATGATACCGGTTAATAAAGCGGAATGTTGTAATGAACAAACAGTAAACACAATAGCTAGCCTATAGGCGATTTTAGTTCTCCTCACTCCACAACAAATCCAAATTTAACGGTATTCAGAACAGAACAAGAATGAAAAATATACGTTGCTAAAAAAGCCAAAACGAATTTAAAGAGAAATTGACGGCAAACGGCTCTGTTCTTACGCAGCTCTCTCATTCGGCACGAATCCATATGTTTCCATATTCGCGATGTATTTGAATAAAACAAGCTTTGTATTTAATGCGCTTTCCGCAAAAAACAAAACATTCTCATCACATGAGAAAATTATGTACTTTGCCCGAGCTGGAGGCTGCACGGCACGGATTGTACGACAGACTATTTAAATTAAGCATTGTAGCTATATGTTTAGTTGAATATAGCCTATTTTATTCTGATAATGAACAGGCTGCAATGTTTGCAGTGCTGTATTGTGTGTGCGTGAGGCACCGGCGCGATCAAACAGCGGGAAGATAAAATACTAGTCTGCCGCATCTCTTCTCCGACCCTGCAGCTCTCTCCGTTAGCTTTGTGTCAGTGGCACCAGTCCAGGTGTTTCTTCAGTTACTCGTGCTATTTCTCCATGTTGAGTTCGGTATTGCACATAGATTGCACCTTACTATGCATTTTGTCCTTCTCTCTGATGAACTGAAAGTGTGTCCGTCTCACAAATGTAGAATCCGTCTCTGCAGTCATCTCAACCATCAAATTACAGCAACAGGAAACAGACTATTTTACCCGCGGAATTTATTCTCTACTACTGTTTTGCAGTGTTGGTCATTTCAGCACTTAATTTTGAATTAAAATATGTTGTTGTAACTTGCGTTACTGAGATTGTACCGAGTAATAATATTACCCAAATTTGATTAGTAATGCGTTATATTACTGCGTTACAGCAAAAAGTAATATACTACTGTAATATTGTTACTTTTGTAATGCGTTACTCCCAACACTGTTCATATATACGCTTTCAAACATTTCCGCGTGTAGGGTGCCAGGGTTTCACAACAAAACCCGCCCAATTGCTACTCAAAACTAGCCCAATCGCGTTTCGAGGGGGGGTCCACCGGTAAAAATCACGTTCCAGGGGGTAAAATACAAATTTTTTTGCCGGGGCTCCCCTGCTAAAATTCGCATTCCAGGGGATAAATATCATGTTATTGGAGTTGCTTCAACCCGCGGACATGAAAAACAACCCACGGCAACAGCGTTAAGTAGCCCAATTCCTCGGGAAAACCGCAGACTTGGCAACACTGGTTATAGCATGAAATAAACATGAATGAACATCAGAAGGTAACTTGTTTCAACTGCAGAAAGACGTCAATACACCGTTTTTCAAGTTCAAGTCCACTGACGTTAATCTACTCTCCTGTCTGGTTTGTTTGTTGAACGAAATGGCAGATTTGGTGTTATGAATGGTCAGATCGCCTGTCAATCAAACTCCCAGCGAAGGGTCAATTGTGAGTTTATATCCTACAATTCTGACACAATTCGGACTGAGTTAATAGACTCGCTGTTCTGAGTTTATATCTTGTAAAATCCCACAATCCTGAGTTTGTCTTAAAAATCTCACAATTCTAAATATTTGTCTTGCAATTCTGAATTTATCTCACAATTCTGGGTTTATATCTCGTAATTCTGAATTATGAGGAAAGAAAGTAATTATCTTTTTCATTTGTAATTATCTTTTAAAGTTTTTTTTATCCAAGCTTCCATAATAAACACGACTGATAGAATGCGGTAGGATGAGTCTGTCAAGTCTCACTGTAGTCTATAATTGTTGCATATATGAAGGTGTATGGATGGGTTTCTGGTTTCTAGCTGGTGTTCGGTCATGCGTGGATTTGCTGAACTGACAGCTCTGCTGTCTGCTGGGTTTAGACTCATTGTTTCTGGTCAATGTTTGGATGGTGGGAAGCTCAGAGGAGAAAGAGAAATTAGTAATGCGTTATATTACTGCGTTACAGCAAAAAGTAATATACTACTGTAATATTGTTACTTTTGTAATGCGTTACTCCCAACACTGTTCATATATACGCTTTCAAACATTTCCGCGTGTAGGGTGCCAGGGTTTCACAACAAAACCCGCCCAATTGCTACTCAAAACTAGCCCAATCGCGTTTCGAGGGGGGGTCCACCGGTAAAAATCACGTTCCAGGGGGTAAAATACACATTTTTTGGAGGGGTTCCCCAAACCGCGGACTTGGCAACACTGTAGCATGCCAACTTGATGCTTCCTCTGAAGACTGCTTAGATGTGCTCGACTTGAAGCAGCACTGCTTAGACCTATCGGTGTGTGTCATCAAAGTACTGCGAGAGCTATAAGAGAGCGGACGTCTCCTTATGCTTTCTCTCGCCGTACTTTGATGTCGAACACACCTCTTTACTCTCACGTGTCACGTGACAGAGTGTAATCGCAGCCTCCGCGTTTTTTCATATCGCGATATTATCGCAAATGCAATTAATCGTTCAGCCCTACTGTCAATTCCATTCCAATTGGACATGCACAAAACTGTCACTTTTTTGCCCTGGTGTCAATTTATTACAACAGGATAGGCATACAATGATGATTGATATTTTTAGCTGTAGGGTTTGGCAAGAACTATCAGGTTTACTAGTGATGGCAAAGTTCCAATATAGTATAACCAATAATATAATGGATATGCAGTACCTCACTATCAAGGAATTCTGAGAGCATCTTCAGGATGCTCTGAATGGTACCCTCCTCCTCAGCTTGATGTTCAGGCTGCCCATTACTGTCGTCTTGGGAGACAGGAGCAGGCTTGTCTTGCAGGATGTTGAGGCCATTGAGCAGGAGCTGGTCGATGAGAGCTCGGAGAGCACTGATCCTGATTTTAGGCTCATCTAGCTGTGTGATCTAAACATACAAATAAAAATAAACCTCTGAGCCACTAGGACAAAGTGAATTCATTCATCTTTATAACAAGTGTGTTATAAATACCTGCAAGAGCAGCACAAGGTGTGTGTTGGCGAGGTCTTTACTGTGGAGGGCAGCAGTTCCCAAACAGATGACAGCCATGTTGCGCACAGCAGGGTTAGGGTTGGACACACCTGGCAGTATCTAGAATGGAGAGATCACTTTGAAGTTATATTCCCATAACTGCAGCTCTAATTAAGCACTGCACTGATTTTGTGTTGAGAATCCAGTAACCAAATTGACTTGTGATAAAAGTGCTATGCAGACACACGCTTGTCCTACACCGCAGAATAGCAGGAAATCGGTACTGATGTGAGTGCTTTTATAGATTTGTATCGAGAAAAGCGCTATACAAATAAACTTGAATTGAATAAATGTGTTTTGTACCAGTGACTCAATCAGAGCATTCATGGTAGGGCAGATTCCTCTCTTGATGTTCATTTGCTTGAACAACTCGGCACACATTGTCAGACATTTCAGCAAGGTCTTTGGATCACTCTGGGGGAAATACACACACACACACACACACACGACAGAAGATTACATTATGAGGGATTAGATTTAAATTCAGCACTTCATATCTGGCTTGCTGTCAATATATACACTTCAACAAAATCAACTAAGCCAGAACGTTCAGCTAAAATGTGAAACCAAGACTCAGGGCATTTCACACTCCAGCTTGTAACATATATTTATTTACAACACTGAGCGAGCAATGTTGACTAATAACTATCAATCAACTCATGATCATATGATACTAATTCAACAGTGAACAGTTTTAATTCAACACCCTTATCCACAAAAACATTGAGACAAAATAATAAAATTGAAAATTAACTAATAAGCAAATATCTGTTAGAATAACAGTGCTCCTGAGAATTCCTTGTGTATACACTACCATTTGTAAGTCTGGAGTAAATAAAATGTCTTAATATTTTTGAAAGAAGTCTCACTCACCAAGGCTGCATTTATTGGATCAAAAATTCAGTTCTATCATGAGCAGTGTTGGGCAGTAACTAGTTACTGTAATAATGTTACTTTTTGCAGTAACTAGTAGTGTAACTAATTACTAATAAGATTTCAGTAATAATATTAGTTACCATCCATAAAACAGCTAGTTACTTAGTTACTTTTTATGCCTCAACCCCTACTGATTTGAAATCCAACAATCCAATAATTCCTAGATTTATTTTCATAATTTTCACGACTCGCACAGGCATGTGATGTCCCCAGTGCAGCAGGCAAGCTTGGAATATGGAAAAGCTTACATTCAGCAGATAGAAATATTG
>NW_015643640.1:271294-273958 GCF_001515625.1 Sinocyclocheilus rhinocerous | reverse complement strand
TTTTGGAGGGGTTCCCCAAACCGCGGACTTGGCAACACTGTAGCATGCCAACTTGATGCTTCCTCTGAAGACTGCTTAGATGTGCTCGACTTGAAGCAGCACTGCTTAGACCTATCGGTGTGTGTCATCAAAGTACTGCGAGAGCTATAAGAGAGCGGACGTCTCCTTATGCTTTCTCTCGCCGTACTTTGATGTCGAACACACCTCTTTACTCTCACGTGTCACGTGACAGAGTGTAATCGCAGCCTCCGCGTTTTTTCATATCGCGATATTATCGCAAATGCAATTAATCGTTCAGCCCTACTGTCAATTCCATTCCAATTGGACATGCACAAAACTGTCACTTTTTTGCCCTGGTGTCAATTTATTACAACAGGATAGGCATACAATGATGATTGATATTTTTAGCTGTAGGGTTTGGCAAGAACTATCAGGTTTACTAGTGATGGCAAAGTTCCAATATAGTATAACCAATAATATAATGGATATGCAGTACCTCACTATCAAGGAATTCTGAGAGCATCTTCAGGATGCTCTGAATGGTACCCTCCTCCTCAGCTTGATGTTCAGGCTGCCCATTACTGTCGTCTTGGGAGACAGGAGCAGGCTTGTCTTGCAGGATGTTGAGGCCATTGAGCAGGAGCTGGTCGATGAGAGCTCGGAGAGCACTGATCCTGATTTTAGGCTCATCTAGCTGTGTGATCTAAACATACAAATAAAAATAAACCTCTGAGCCACTAGGACAAAGTGAATTCATTCATCTTTATAACAAGTGTGTTATAAATACCTGCAAGAGCAGCACAAGGTGTGTGTTGGCGAGGTCTTTACTGTGGAGGGCAGCAGTTCCCAAACAGATCACAGCCATGTTGCGCACAGCAGGGTTAGGGTTGGACACACCTGGCAGTATCTAGAATGGAGAGATCACTTTGAAGTTATATTCCCATAACTGCAGCTCTAATTAAGCACTGCACTGATTTTGTGTTGAGAATCCAGTAACCAAATTGACTTGTGATAAAAGTGCTATGCAGACACACGCTTGTCCTACACCGCAGAATAGCAGGAAATCGGTACTGATGTGAGTGCTTTTATAGATTTGTATCGAGAAAAGCGCTATACAAATAAACTTGAATTGAATAAATGTGTTTTGTACCAGTGACTCAATCAGAGCATTCATGGTAGGGCAGATTCCTCTCTTGATGTTCATTTGCTTGAACAACTCGGCACACATTGTCAGACATTTCAGCAAGGTCTTTGGATCACTCTGGGGGAAATACACACACACACACACACACACACACGACAGAAGATTACATTATGAGGGATTAGATTTAAATTCAGCACTTCATATCTGGCTTGCTGTCAATATATACACTTCAACAAAATCAACTAAGCCAGAACGTTCAGCTAAAATGTGAAACCAAGACTCAGGGCATTTCACACTCCAGCTTGTAACATATATTTATTTACAACACTGAGCGAGCAATGTTGACTAATAACTATCAATCAACTCATGATCATATGATACTAATTCAACAGTGAACAGTTTTAATTCAACACCCTTATCCACAAAAACATTGAGACAAAATAATAAAATTGAAAATTAACTAATAAGCAAATATCTGTTAGAATAACAGTGCTCCTGAGAATTCCTTGTGTATACACTACCATTTGTAAGTCTGGAGTAAATAAAATGTCTTAATATTTTTGAAAGAAGTCTCACTCACCAAGGCTGCATTTATTGGATCAAAAATTCAGTTCTATCATGAGCAGTGTTGGGCAGTAACTAGTTACTGTAATAATGTTACTTTTTGCAGTAACTAGTAGTGTAACTAATTACTAATAAGATTTCAGTAATAATATTAGTTACCATCCATAAAACAGCTAGTTACTTAGTTACTTTTTATGCCTCAACCCCTACTGATTTGAAATCCAACAATCCAATAATTCCTAGATTTATTTTCATAATTTTCACGACTCGCATATGAAGACACCAGTGCATCAGGAAAGCTTGGAATATGGAAAAGCTTACATTCTGGAGATGGAAATATTGCCATTACACTGCCATTATCACATTTACACTGATAAAATACTTAATGAAATATAATCATATATGGGTAACAGAGAAATTATAGCTACAATTAGCTTCATGCTACACATGACAATTAATACAACACTTTTACTTAAAAGTCACTATCAATCACTATTGAGTGTTTGTAATAACTTCTGACTTCGATCCAATGTAGATTTTGGTCAAATGATGAGGCAGAAATATATTGTTAGTAACATTTTAGAAGAATTTTATGGGGAAGATACACAATTACAGCTTCTGTGGGGGGTGAAGGAAAAGTAATGTAACTAGTAGTGTAACTAATTACTGTTGCCAGAAAGTAATAATATTACTTTTGAAAGGAGCAGCTAGTCATAAATTACATTTTTGGAGTAACAAGCCCAACACTGATCATGAGAACTCTCTGAAGACTTTAGCATGGTGATGGATATGACAATGTTAATGTATTTGGTCTTGGTGGAATAGATCTGCTACGCTGCTGCTGCTGTTGGTTATTGCTGTATTTGTAGATTATTGCTGCTGCAAGCAAGTACAGAAACTTGCTACTGCCAATACATAAGCCGATATGGTGCTGTGAGTATTTAAGACATACTGCT
>NW_015643640.1:266690-270793 GCF_001515625.1 Sinocyclocheilus rhinocerous | reverse complement strand
ATATATTGTTAGTAACATTTTAGAAGAATTTTATGGGGAAGATACACAATTACAGCTTCTGTGGGGGGTGAAGGAAAAGTAGTGTAACTAATTACTGTTGCCAGAAAGTAATAATATTACTTTTGAAAGGAGCAGCTAGTCATAAATTACATTTTTGGAGTAACAAGCCCAACACTGATCATGAGAACTCTCTGAAGAAGCGCATTGGCTGCGTATGCAACATGAACCAATGAGCTTGTGACAAGTCGTTTAATGCTAAGAATATCATCAGTTTACGTAAAGGACCCATCAGTCTGGGCCATCTAGAGTTTCATGACAGAACTTGGTATATAAAACAGTAATACTGTGAAATATTGTTACCAATCAGAATAACTTTTCTATTTTACTATTATTGTAAAATGTAATTTATTTCTGTGATGAATTTTCAGCTTCATTACGTCAGTCTTCAGTGTCACATGATCCGTCAGAAATCATTCTAATATGCTGATTTGCTGCTCAAGAAACATTTCTTACCATTATCAATGTTGAAAACAGTAGTGCTGCATCATATTTTTGTTGAAACTGTGAAACATATTCGATTTTCTTTTTATTAGAAAGCCCAAAAAACAGTGAAATGAAAATCTTTCGTAACAATGTAGTTTTTAGTTTTCACTGTCACTTTTGATCAGCATCTGTCCTTATTTTTTTATTAAATATGTATTTGAGTGTGAGTGTTTGTACTCAAGTGATTTGTACCTTTTCCACACGCTGCTCCTTGATATTGTCAGCAGGCTGTGACGCCTCCAGGAAGAGCTGGTTCTTGAGCGCCTCAAGCTGAGAGATGGAGTCTTTCAGCTCAGCTGCGCGACTGAAGTCCTGACAGCTGATGCATTCTTCTAGAGTCTGCTTCGCCTCCATTATCTGCACTCGAACCTCAGCCAGCTATAGAAAAGTATTTTAATATGTTATTGAAGCCAATCTAATGCAAGAGGGGGATGCCACTAAGCACCAGTGGTGTATGAAGAGTCACTCACTTTGACTTGTTTTCTGCGTTTCTCATTCTCATCCACAGGTTCAGAGATGGGCAAAATGGGCTCTCTCACATCAGATATTATTTCAGCAACCTGATTAAAATATAACCACACACGAGCAAAACAATTCAACTGTTGGCAAATTGCTGCAGAGACTGCAGCAGATCTCAAAGGCCATATTTGCATAGTCAACAAATTAAAAAAATTATTTTTTATATATTTCAACCACCTTGTTGCATGTGTGGAAAAACACTTGAATTTTTGGGGCGGGCTGTTTGAAATTTGATCCGTATCTGACCTACAGCCAAAGAAAGGTACATACTCTATCTGAAAGGACTACATTGATACAATGTCAAGCAGGTTTTTCCAAGAATATGATGGTCCCACAAAGACTGACCATCTGAATTTTCTGTGCGTCGTCTCGTACAATTCCAATCAGTTTCTCCACTAGCAGACCAATCAGAGAGGTGGGCGTGTTGGGCATCAGAAGAATGTCCTGCAGCACTGCTACCATGCGCTTCCTAGAACGGTTCATGGGAAGTTTAACAGAACACATTCTCAAAGTAAAGTAAATGTGCAGTTAAAAAATAAGGGTGTTTTAGTGATATAGAGAAATCAGACCCTCAAGAACTAAAGACACTAGTTCTCTAAATTATGATCAGTAAGAGATTAAATGTTTTGATAATTCTGACCTGCCGCCTTCTTCAGAAATGTCCAGACACCCGACTAGCAGAATCAACTGCTGACCAATGTACTCTTGGGTCATCACCATCTCAAGCTGTGTCATATCTGCTCTCTGCTCCTCAGACAGCTGAGTAATGCTCTTTAGATAACTGAAACAAAAAGGCTTCCTTATTTAGCTGGGTTATCATTTGCAAATGTTTAATGTTAAGCTGAATTCGACAGGAAAAAAAACAACCATGGAAGAAATTTAATTAGCCCATTTAAATGGGTTACAAGAAACATAAGTGTAGAGCACAATCACCTGTACAGATACTCCGCAAAGATGGCCGCCTCAGGGAGTAACTGCTCCAGTAATTCCTCACCCTCATTTCCTTTATTCTTGACAAACTCACACAACGCTCTCCAGTACAACACATTTTCACATGTTAGGGAGTCCACAGGGATTAGTTTCCTGTACAGAGAGATATGCACCTTTAAGTAGAAGACCAAACCTAAAAATTGTCACTAGATGGCCACCTGCCAAAACACTGAAAACAATTATATCATTAAAAACATTCTCATTTTCCACTAGATATTTTTTAGGGATGGGCATTTTTTAAAAATATTGCATTCGAATATTTGAACGGGAAAAAAAAAAAAACGGTTATAAAGCACATACATTGTTTCACATGTTCTTGTTGAAAAAAGAAAAAAAATGTACATCAACATGATCGGGTGAAAGTCGTCTCCTTATGCCGTGTCTCCACCAAAGCGTTTTAGCCAGCTGAAAACACCAGGCGCTCTTCTGAAAATGCCTAGCTGTGAACACTACGAAGGCGCTTTGGTTGCTGTGATACAGAACAGTAGCTGAAGTAATGTGGCAGATGCATCACTAATGACATGTTGCATGCATTATTTTTCATATCAACATTAACTTCTCCATTGTCATTCAGTGGAAGTACAAGTAGGATGTGACAGTTGGTCAGTGTGGCATTTGCCCCGCCCCTCCTCCACTGTGATTGGACGGCTGACTGAAAACTGACAGTGATGAGCGCTGCGTTTTGCCCAGAGTTTAACATTTTTTAGCGCTTTGTTGTGCTGCTGGCATCTTAAAACACCCACTGAAAACTGTTATATGTTAGCCTCGGGAGAAACTTTGGTGGATACCGGCTGCAGAGAAAATTAGTGGTCTCTCGGCTCGCTCGGGGTACATCTGCGCCTATCTGCAGTACTAGTGAATGCAGTGATGTGCCGCTGTTTTTCTTCATTCGACTGGTCATGACATTCCGGTGTTTGTATTTCATATGATTCCTCATTTAAGTGATAACTCCGTTTCACTTGACAAAGTTTGCGTGCTCAGGATTTATCAGGGATTTACTGCCAGCAAAGTAACACTTTAGCGAAATTCAAATAGTTTTTATTTTTCGATATAATTATTGCAGATAGAATATTCGACTATTCGTGCACAACCCTAATATTTTCGTCTTTATCGATTTTGGCAATGCCGGCTCAACATCATGATGTCTGTCAGCCAGCGGCGATGGACGATGGCATTCAATGCAATGCTTCTATTCATAGCTAAAAGCAAAGAATGATGAAATAAACCCCAAAATATTCTTATTTTCATATTCCATTTTATATTTTCCATTAAAACCCTGCTCAACATTCCAAATGAATACACGAAGGGTTTAGGGTGTAGATTTATGCCGCAAAGCTGCATTCACTGAAGTATGCCTGTTGCAGTGTTTAGATTCAAGTAACTGACCTCTCATCCAGCCTGACACCGTTCTGCAGGAGGTCATCGGGGCTTGTAGCCATGGAAAAGATGGCTTGTAAGGTAGTCACTGCAGTTTCTGCACAATTCTCTACATCCAGTCTGTGAAGCAACTGCAAAACATCTCCCTGCTGCATGTGAAGCCAAGCAGGCAGCAAATCGGTCTTGACGACCTCCTTTACTGAGTCTAAAGGAAATAGACATGATTTGTTTTATTGACTTTTACCGTCCTGTCAGCAACAAGGCTATTTCATGGCGAGCGCAGAGCATTACAAGATAGGCAATTTACAGAACTTTACAAGAAAACTATATAACACAAGATAACATTTCTAAGATGCATTCAGGTGACACTTTTACAAATATTTCCAAGGGTGCTTTCACACTAGCACTTTTGGTGCACACCTGGGTTCGATTGACATCAGAGTACGGTACGTTTGGATGATGTGAACGCGGTCTTCCGAACTCGGGTGCGCACCCGCGAACCGTACCCGAGTCTGCTTAAAAGGGGTGGTCTGGGGTACGGTTCAAGTGAACTCCAGTACGGTTCGCTGCTGATGTGAACAATCGTACCGCATCACAGAAGTGAACCGCTATTAATGACGTATTATTTGATAAAAATGTGTTTCACTCACTTTCCTGACGAGCGTGACTGACGC
>NW_015643640.1:266366-266678 GCF_001515625.1 Sinocyclocheilus rhinocerous | reverse complement strand
CCCCCTTAGCTCGGTTCGTTTGGGCATATGTGAACACGCAATCGCGCTCGGAACCGCGCCAAAACAATCAGTCCGAGATCGCCTGAACGAGGTGGTTTCGGTTCGATTGAAAACGAACTCTGGAGCGGTTCGGTTGTAGTGAGAAAGCAATCCGATCCAACGGACCAGGCTATATCACAATTTATGATGGGTAATTACATAAGCTCCGTGAAAAGCATTAGCTTTGTTGTTTTGCTAATACTTCAAAATGAACCTGTGAATGTCTGTGGGTGAGCACGTCTTTGCCATTCAAAAATCAAAGCGCACTTTTTT
>NW_015643640.1:228567-265652 GCF_001515625.1 Sinocyclocheilus rhinocerous | reverse complement strand
AAGCTGTTATCGTTCCATCCTGACGGATGACATGCGTGACAGCTCAGTGGAATCCCGGAAAACAAAGCGTGGAACTTTGACCAATGAGAGAACAGTTTACTCGCGCGTGACTTGTATTAACAAATTTGGTCCGTTTAGAAACTTTGCCTGTGAAAGCAAACTGCACCAAGAATAAAAAGCAACATTGTAATAATTTGAATCCCTGTTTCGGAACAAAAGCAATCGATCTACAGGTGTGAAAGCACCCCAAGTCTTTAATGACCCAGTTGTCATCTTGTAAATAACTTGTTTGTGCCTAAGACCTTGTTGTTATGAGATTGACATGAACGGTGTACAAATGGATTCTTTGAGAGTTTGATCAACAAACGCAGAATTTCCTTACCTGCAGAATCACTGAGACCTTCATGCAATAGACTGACTCTCTGAGCAATGCTCAGTGCTCGAATATGCACTTTCTCTGCCAGTACCTGAGGCACAAACATACACACATATTATATTTGAACTTATAGCGTACACTACCATTCAAAAGATTGGGGTCAGTAAGCTTTTCTTTTGAAAGAAATGAACACTTCTATTCAGAAAGGAAGCATTAAATTGATCAAAACTGACAGCAAAAAAATTTTTTTGCAGTTCCTTCCCACAAAAAATAAAAATAAGCAGCACAATTGTTTTCAACATGTTCATGTTTCTTGAGCACCAAATCAGCATATAAGAATGATATCTGAATACAAGAGGCTGTTGAAATTTCAGTTGTCATCACAGGATCAAATTATATTTCAATATATATTAAAATAGAAAAATCATCTTTCAAGTTGTAATAGATTTCACAATATTTCTGTTTTTACTGTATTGATGTTTAAATAAATGCAACCTTGGTGAGCATAAGAGAAAAATCGCACTAACCCCAAACATTTAAACGGTAGTGTACGTTATACATATCTGGAATAAACATTTTTGATCACAGAACTAATCGTTGCCTGGGTTGCGTACGTATATGTGGGGCGGAGCTATCAAAATAGGGGCAAGACCCTTTTGGGGTAGGGGCGTGTTTGTTTTGGTGATTTCACATATCAACATTGGCTACCAGAAATCGCTTACTCTGCCTTTAATGCACGTTAGTCATTTTGTTTTTTCAAACAATTTTACCTGATAAGCAAGTTTCCTGACTTTCTCTTTGACGTCCCGGGTGCGCTTGTAGATTTTATGAAGTGTAGTGGCCGAGGGAGCGATGCAAGACAGCACAGCTCGTCTAACTTCAGGGTTTGAGTCATTTTCCAAAAGCAGCATATAAGCTAAAAACACAGAATAATCACTTTTACCTTGTTTTAATTTATATTCTTGAAAATTCGTGGATCAGTAACAAACATGTTAACTAGGGACTGTAGCTCAATGTCCTTTAGCATGAAGTATGAGCATTGAGTACCTTTAATAGTGGGGCAGTCAAAGTTACTGGGGTCCTGGAGTCTGGACATGGCCAGTGCTGCCTGAATCCTGACATTAGGGTATTTGTCTGTGACTCTGATCAGCATGGCATCATGGATCCTATCACACAGATCATCATCAATCTGAGCATTCTCACTCAGACTGCCCAGCAGCTTATTCACCAGCTGACAAACACGAAACCGCACCGCATGGCTGTTTGCACCATGAGACTGAGGGAGAGACAAAGATATTAAAGATAAGAAATCTAACGTAAACAAGTAACGCTATAAGATACGCTCGTCACTCATATGCAGGCCTGAGAGAAAGCATACTGACATTACCTCTAACAGGAAGTTGAACAGGAAGTTCAAAAACTCATTCTCGTCTTCCTCCTCCTCCTCTTCAGCATTCTCATTAACAGGAGTTTCGAAACTTGCAGCAAACTTTGTGACAAAATCAATGACATTCTCCACTGCTGGCTCTCGGGTGTAAATGATCATGGCATACTTCAGGCAGCGGATGAACTCCTCATGGAATTCGGTCTTATCTTCCAACTACACAGAGAGAACAGAATTAAAATAGATCTCTTATTCAGAATATTTTTTAATGTATCAGACACAATGTAGGAAAATATCCTATTCAACTAAAATACCATTCAAAAAATTTGGGGTCAATATATTACACGTTTTCAAAAGAAGTCTCGTATGCTCATAAAGGCTGCATCTATTTAATCAAACTTACAATAAAAAAAAAATCTTGTGAAATATTATTACAATTTAAAAGAAATGTTTTCTATTTCAAAATGTAATTTCAGCAGACATTCATATTTCCCGGCATTGGCAATATACAAAGAGGTTATGGTGGGAGATTACTAAATTTATAAATGACAAATTGTTGTGCAATTTTCTTTTACTATATACTTTTTTTTGTAGTTTTCTCTCTCTCTCTATATGTGAAATATTATTACAATTTAAAACAAATGTTTTCTATTTCAAAATGTAATTTCAGCAGACATTCATATTTCCCAGCATTGGCAATATACAAAGAGGTTATGGTGGGAGATTTCTAAATTTATAAATGACAAATTGCTGTGCAATTTTCTTTTACTATATACTTTTTTTTTGTAGTTTTCTCTCTCTCTCTCTCTCTCTATATATATATATATGCATTTCAGATGCAAGTATCCCCTCGGCAGTTTTGTTATGCAATTGTTCAAGCATAGTTTTCAGTGTCATATGATCCATAACAAATCAATCCAATATGCTGATTTGGGGCTCAAAAAACATTTCTTATTATTATCATCAATGTTGAAAACAGTTGTGCTTTTTGTGGAAACTGAGATGCATTACATCATGATAAATAGTTTTAAATACATGATAAATTTTTAATATATTTTTGTAGTCTTTTCAGTCATTTATCAACTAAATGTATCTCCCCAAAAAAACACATTTCAGACCCCAAAATATTGAAGGGTAGTATATCATAATGTGAATTTTATAATGTACATCTGCTGTACCTTATTATATCTGTTCTTCAAACTGGCAACAAGTTTGGCCTTGTTATTATGAGCTTTCTGTGCTCGCCGGAAAGCCTCTTCAATCACCAGATCACTGTCTCCAGACATGTTGAAGTTACTGAAACACAAATACAAATTACATGCGTGAATATATGATATATGATATTGTTTACAAAACCAATACACCCATTCATTTCAGACAGATACCAAATGAAAGACACCTACTTGAACATGTATTTTGTTTTTAGTTGTTTTAGCGTTAGCTGTTAATAGCACACTTCACAGGTTAAAGTTAATTAGTCACAGCAGAAGTCAAATAGAGTTAACTCAGCACGACAGAATCGTTACCTGATCTTTCCTCGACCCATCGGACACTTTTAATGATCTAAATAAAGAGTTATTCATTAAATGACCTAGCATATACCACACAACTAGATGACATCCCATACTAAATAAAACAAATAAGTAAACAGGTGAAACAGCTGAATAAAATATCATATTCCCTGTGAAACAGGTTTGTTTGTGTGAAGGAAGGAAATTAGCAACTCCGCCTAAACCTGCTGTTAGCACCGACCGTTAGCATCGACACAAAAACACGAAGAACTAACTCATAATTATAATTTTAGCGAATTATAGTTTGCCAGAACATTCATCCTTGTTCGTGTCTTTGCATAATACATAATTTCTGATCAAGACGTTTTGGGGGAAATACTTTAATCCGCCTCGTACCTGCAGGAAATCGCTTTTGAGTCTTCTATCTTGAAAAACGGTGAAGCGCCACTTTTCAAACCGTCCTCTCGCGAGAGTATCGTAGGACCGCCTCCTTCCGCTTCTGGCTGTCAATCACAGCCAGCTGTAACGCGTTCATTCCTTCAATGTTGCTCACTACGTAGTTGGCCAATACTATTCCTACAGGGGGCGTTCAGAGGCTTAAGTAAGAGCAGCGTTAAACTTCGTTTCATATCTTAGGACGTGTTTTGTCCTGTCATACTGGAGGTGTTTGTGCACTAATTAATATAGCTGTTTAACTTTATTATTTAGTTATTTGAGACTGACATAGAAATATATAGAAAGTCTGCTGGCTGAATATATTTAGCAGCTTCTACAGTTAAAGATAAAACCTAAAGCACTCTTTTTGATGAGTCCTTGATGAGGCAATGTTCGAAAATTGTAGTTTTTAAAATATATTTTAAAAAAGTCAAAATATTTAATGCATTATTTAATTATTTTACCATTAAAAATTAACTTATTTTTTTGTTGACTTGTTAAATATTCAAATAATTAACCCTTATAGGCTGTTGATGTCTGGGCTTATTTGTTTATTTATTTATTTTTTAAATGACATGAGACTTCCTGCTTTTTGCTATACTTCAGTCACTTTTGTAATAACTCCAAAAGCAAGACGTGAAAAAAACTAGGGAGTGGAAATTGCAACTGAGTTAATGAGTGATCCTCTGCTTCCATCTACTGGTTATAATGGTAATTTCATGTCATTTTTCAACTTACAAGTCTTTGTTTTCCCCCAGGATACAATTGTTCATGTCATCTATTGTAGTTTTTAAAATATATTTTAAAAAAGTCAAAATATTTAATGCATTATTTAATTATTTTACCATTAAAAATTAACTTATTTTTTTGTTGACTTGTTAAATATTCAAATAATTAACCCTTCTAGGCTGTTGATGTCTGGGCTTATTTGTTTATTTATTTATTTTTTAAATGACATGAGACTTCCTGCTTTTTGCTATACTTCAGTCATTTTGTAATAAATCCAAAAGCAAGACGTGAAAAAAACTAGGGAGTGGAAATTGCAACTGAGCTAATGAGTGATCCTCTGCTTCCATCTACTGGTTATAATGGTAATTTTATGTCATTTTTCATCTTACAAGTCTTTGTTTTCCACCAGGAGACAATTTTTCATGTCATCTTCATGAATGAATAATGCAAAAACTGACACTTTAAATCAACATTTCAAACAACAACAACTAAACAAAAACGGATAAAGACAAAAAGTGCTCACTGAGAATATCTAAACATGTATCCAAATGTAATAAAATGAATTTATGTGTGATTACAATTTCTTAGCAGCTAGGGATTGCATAAACCAGTTTACATATTTTACATAGGGCAATACAGGCATCTAGTGGCTACACAATGGTTTTACAGATGCGATCTGTAATTATATCACAAATATAATTTGGAAGTGCATCAATGTTGCTATTTATATACAAGGCCTACTTGTAATCAGATTATATTACGTTTTAAAATGCTTATAATCAGATTACAGTTACTTTTTAATGGATTACATGATTACATATTATTCACACAAAGACAGTCAATTATTCATGATTTATTGATTCACCCCAATTCTTTTTTTTTTCTTCTTCTTTTAAATTTTCCGTTCTAAATGAACCTACCTTCTAACGAAATATGGTTCAGACATGTATGAGGATTTCACTTTTCCCATTTATTTAAAATAATGCTTACGCACGTAATTTTCTACCTTTATAATTTACTGTTCGAGGACGAAGAAAATTGTTGATGCTTCTGTTCATAACAAAAACGATCTGAATCTTTAAACACTCACAAATCAGATGTAGTATCTGTAAAGAAACCGAGGCGTGGAAATAGCGCGTGCTTATGTTTGTTGTGCTGCTGGGCGTGTTGGTGATCCTGGGAGGGGTTATGATTACACTGCAGTACCCGTGACTCGTAATGTAAGACTGTAGTCACACCCCGGGTGAGAGACAGGTGTCCGGGCTGGGGGCACATGCCGTCAGTGAGTCGTGTCCCGCGGTGCGGAGGAGCGCCGATGGCATTATCTCGTGAGCTGTACGCTCACCGGCAGCTCGACGGCGGAGCACCGGGCGCTGCAGCATGCACAATGCTTTCGGCTGTCGTAAGGACTCTAACGTTACCTTCAGGATCACGTAGAGGCGACCAGGGTGTTGCGCAGCCCAGCTTGTGATTGATCAGAGTTGTTATTATGGCTTCGAGCTCCGGGAAGATGAACCAGCCCCCCGGCGGCAGCGGTGCATGTAACGGGACCGCTATTGCGGATATCCCCAATGTGAATGTAGAGCAGGAACTGTTTGATTATCAAATGCACACGAAAATGTGCAAGAAAATAGCGCAGCTGACAAAGGTAAGCGCGTTATTTTACTAGCCTACTCAACTAACGGGACTCATTTAACTGTGTCCCGTTCACTTAACGTGCGCCGCATATGTGTTTATATATATTGTATATATATGTACATATATATATATATATATATGCGCTGAACCTTTTTGCTACCTACTGCGCAAAATTTACGCTACATCATTTGAATGTAGCCTACTTAAAAGGCAGAGTTTAAGACAGTAAATAATATAAATTAGTGACACGTATCATTATGCTGTCTGAGCCACTGGCGTTTTTTCATGGAATGCAACAGGGTTTTAATGCACTGTCTTTCCATTACAGCTGATGCAGGCTAAAAGGCAGAGTTTAAGACAGTAAATAATATAAATTAGTGACACGTATCAGTATTTATGCTGTCTGAGCCACTGGCGTTTTTTCATGGAATGCAACAGGGTTTTAATGCACTGTCTTTCCATTACAGCTGATGCAGGTAATCCAAGACAAGTCACGATTTCAATAGATGTTGTGTGTGGTAGCAAATGCGCTTTCGTGGAGTTTATATAGTTCAGGGAGGGCTAGTGAAGTTCACGCTGCAAAGGGCTCATCTAAAATAATCTGACCCGTGGGTGATCACTGGCAACAGAGATGTGGTGCGTTATTTATCATCAGGTTTAGATGGGGGTGAAGAACCACCCATTCACAAGCAAGCAGCATCCAGTTGTTAGGACCAGTAGAAGCTTGTAACCCGAGGTTAAAGTGGCAAACTAGTTCAGCTTGGCCAAAAAAACAAACTAATACATTTTAGTTAAGTTAAGCCATATTTGTTACAGTTTTGTGTTTGTTCTACTAGCAAAAAAGCACACTGGATTTATGTTTTTTTAGGATATAATATGTATACTGCATACTGCAGTAGTAATATTTGTTAAAAGCTACCATTTTTGAATAGTGCCAAGGAAATAATCAATAGGCTATTGATTGACATTACATGAATATTGTAATCTTTCAGTGCTGAGGTGTATATTATAGTTCCATCATATTTATCTAATGGCACCTTAGTACTTTTTCTGATGGCCTTAGTACTTAGTACTTTATAATTTCTTATTTATTCATCTTTAGGACTGTAAACTCACAACTATGGACCTTTTGTGACCATAGTTAGCGAACGATGTGTTTGGGAAATGTGCCAAGATATAATTTTATCAACAAAACACAACTTTAGAAGCAAACACATTTACACAAACTTCCCCTCATATTGCCGTTTCAGTTTGAATTATGCATTTTTGGTTAAACTGCACCTTGATGATATATGATAAAATCAATAGCCATAATTCTATCTGACACTGCATGAAAAATGATTACCCTCTTGGTCAAGTATAATTATGAAAACATGAATGGCTGTATTATCTACACACTATTAATGCCTAATACATACAGAGTCAATTGGGCCTGTACTTTTTGAATCCTTAAAATGTTTGGTCATCTTTACTAGGATTGCAAAAGGAAAAAAATAGCTTAAAATAAGGGTTAAAAACTCATAATCCCTATATGTCCTTGAAATAGAGCACTAAAATATTTATTTACAATACTATTTGTCATTTTGGATTTGTTTAAAAAACATACCAAGTAACTAAACAACCTACATGCTTTTCACAGCACATGAAATTAAATATAAATGAGCACAAAATTTTGATTATCAACAAAACTAATTGAAGCAAACACATCTACACACACTTACCTATATACTGGGAGTTTCAGTTTTAATGATGTGTTTTTGGTTAAACTGCATCTTGATGATGTATGATAAAATCAATAGCCATAACCATATCTGTCGCTGTGTGAAAAATGATTATCCTCTTGGCCAGTTATGAAGTGTAACTATGAAAACATAGAGGTTAAAGGCTATAATATCTACACACTATTAATAGCTAATGCATGCACCGTCATCTGGATCTGTTGGGGCAGGAGAAGGGAAGTGAGAGAGTGTGTATCAGGTTTTATTAGTATGAACCTTAGTCAGTGAAGATGCCATATTTTCTGAGAATGAAAACAAGGCTGTGAGGGATGTAAGCCTTTTCTATGGGCAGTTTTCCTCTGGAATTGATTTTGGAAAGGAGTTTTTTTTTTTCTTTTCTTCAGTTTGATACCCAGGTAAACAACAGTGAAAGCTATTGAACGGACTGTACGCATGTCCCTCAAAGCCTCGTTTTCATTCTTGTCAAATGAAAAAAGTGCGTCTGCCCTGACTAAGGTCCACTGGGGTTAGGAACATGGAAATGGCAGCACTGTTACTAAACAAAATAGGTCAGGGCTCGAAGTTTAAACCTGTGTGTGTGTGTATATGTGAGCTTGAATGTCACAGCTGTGTGGAATCCCTCTCTCTATCATCATGTAAACATACTCCTAATAGTTATCTTTAGCTGTGTGTGTGTGTGTGTGTGCGTGTGTGTGTGTGCACCTGGTATTCATCACGTTATGGGGACCAAATGTCCCCACAAGTATAGTAATACCAGTAAATTTTGACCTTGTGGGGACATTTTTGAGGTCCCCATGAGGAAACAAGCTTATAAATCATACAGAATGAGTTTTTTTGAGAAAGTAAAATAGCACAAAGTTTCCTGTAACGGGTAGGTTTAGGGGTAGGGTTGGTAAAGGGCAATAGAATATACGGTCTGTAAAGTATAAAAACCATTACGCCTATGGAATGTCCCCATAAAACATGGAAACACAAAATGTGTGTGTGAGTGTGTGTGTGTGTGTGTGTGTGTGTGTGTGTGTGTGTGTGTGTGCGTGCGTGTGGGTGTGTGTGTGTGTGTGTGTGTGTGTGTGTCTATAAGAACAGATGTGTGAGTCATGCCCTCTCTACATTCGGCTCAGCTTTGTGACGCTTCGTAATGCTACACACCAAGCCACACTATTTTTACCATGCAGGAGCATAGGAGATTTGATCTACTTCAGTCTCATATTGATATAAGAGCATGATGGGAATGCCATGGGTGGTGTGACACAGTCATTAATGACTTGGTGGTGGAGTAATTACGTTTGCTAGTTAATCAGTTCAAAAATCACAATTAATGTGAGATTATTATAGTTCATTTATGTTAATATGCTGTATGTATTTGGCATACACTACTTGTAGTTCACTGAGTCAGCAGCTTTCTCCACAAACGTAATTTCTTTGAGATGCTGCTGTAATAAACAAGGACTACTTCATTATATATAACCCATCATTTTGTTTCATTTGATGTTTGATTCATTCCAGGTTCTTCAAATGTATGCACTTACGCACTCTTCAAAACGGCGCTGATTATAGCTGAAGCTAAAATATATAGATTGATATTTACATAGAATTAAATATATAGAATGTACTGCCTGTTAGCTTGCTTATTTTACTTTATAGCATGATCTATTGAAGTCCATATTTCATACTAACAAGAAATTATACTTTTACAAACCACAGAAGTTTGCAATGCTGATTTTGGGAAATGGTGACTTGTTGAACTATGTTGGTAATCATAGAATTTGTGACCATAGTTCTATAGTTTTGGGAAAGCATTGTTTGCTTTGAGTGACTGCAACCTAACTTTCCATCTTATTTATAATTCTGACAGATATTTAAAAGGTAGCAGGTTGATATTATGAACATTTATGAGGAATAACTAATAACCAGTGTTGGGCAAGTTACTTCCAAAATGTAATACATTAGTGGCACCAGTCTAGGTGTTTCCAGGTTTTACTCGTGCTATTTCTCCATGTTGAGAGTTTGGTGTCGCACATATTGCACCTGACTATGCATTCTTATGCTTTTCTCCGATGAACTGAAAATAACAGGAGTGTGTCCATCTCACAAATGTAGAATCCGTCTCTGCAGTCATCTCAACCATTTAATTCCAGCATCAGGAAATAGACAAACTATTTTACCCGCGGGATTTTTTTCTCTGGTGCTGTTTTGCGGTGTTGGTAAATTCACCACTTAATTTTGAGTTAAAATATGTTGTTGTAACTTGCGTTACTGAGATTGTAACGAGTAATAATATTACCCAAATTTTATTAGTAATGCGTTATATTACTGCGTTACAGCAAAAAGTAATATACTACTGTAATATTATTACTTTTGTAATGCGTTACTCCCAACACTGCTAATAACTGGATTTACCAAAAAGCTGTTCAGAGTTTTGTTGGACGCACATAGAAGCAAGCAAACTAAATATTCAAGCAGTTTTCTATCTGTGAAAAAAAAGTATGTCTTACTTTTGGGTGATCAGAAATTGCAATCTCAAAGCCTGCACATATTTCCATTAATTTATGTAGTGTTTCCTGTACAACTGTTCATCGATGTCAGATAAACCGAAACAAAACAAACTGCGGTTGGTCATTTTACATATCAGATGGCCACTTGGAGAGTTCTTGGTCAGATTACGTCAAAAGTCTGGCTGGGCAAGACAACTCACTCTCCATCAAACAAAGATAGCTGCAAACTGTGGACAGAGAAAATCTGGTGACTCTCAGTAGCTAAACAACCACTGATCCCATCAATGACAATAACTATAGCAATGACTAACTATAAAGATTAATGATCATTCCAATTCTATGAAAATATTAAAGTCCACAGTGCAGCAATAACGATAACAGATCAGAGGAATGGTATTGTTGGAACCACTTTCTGAAATGTTTTTTCCAGCTGATAAATGATTAAACATTGACGGCTAATCAGAATCTACTTGACTTTAATAGCTTGAGCATTTAAACTGGCACATGCTTATAATAAACTGAATCTTATCGTGTGTTGGAATGGATGCTAATATAGTTATCATTCTTGGTGTGAACGGGCTCACACACACACACACACACACACACGCACACACACACACACACACGCACACACACACACACACACGCACACACACACACACACATGCACAGACTCAATAAATTCCCTAGCCGTGTCAGAAATGGCTGTTATAAGCAGTTTTGAAATGCAGACAAATGGATAGAGAAACAGACGCAGATGCTTCTATCATTTGTGTTTGTTAAGGAGGAAGAAGGAAAGTAAGACAGCATGTATCAGATTTCATTAGTATGGATCGTAGTGAGGCAAGGTGCCATATTTGCAGAGAATGAAAACAAGGACAAATAGATTGAGAGAGACAGGGATTTCAGCACTTTCTATTTAAAATAATAATATATGTAAACAACAACAAAAAACAGTTCCTTTAATCTGCTCTTTATCCTAATTTTCTCTCTGTCCCAGTCCATTCCAGTCTGCTAGGTAAGTTATGAGTTCTGTCGCTATATATATATAAAGCTAGCAGACATTTCAGTCATACAGATATATGACATTGCTTTCCCTTTTATTCTGTGCACCGTAAAACATGAGAGTTCATGTTCAAGGACTGAAAGGGAGAGAGAGAGGCAGGGAATAGAAAGAGGGTGAAAGTTATAAAGAGGAGTCAGGGGACAGACAGACAGAGAGAGAGAAAGAGAGAAGGTGGTCAGCTTACAGAAACACTGGGGGAACAGGAAAAGAGCTAGAGAGAGAGAGAGAGAGAGAGAGAGAGACGGGGGAGGGGAGAGAAGGAAAGAGAGACTTCCTGGCAGTTTATCATATGGAATGTCCAGCTCTGCTGCGGCGGCGATTTACGACAGACAGTCAGGCGTCATGGTAACACACGACCCGCTGGAGGGATGAGTGAGACGTTGGGAATCCGATGACACCCCAGGCATAGGGACTTGTGGGTAGGACACATTGATGGAGAGCCAAAGTGACACGTAATATTAGGACTCCCTCATATGCCTACACATTCAGACTCAAATACACAAACGCCCCGTACATGTTATGAAACGTCACTTTATGCAAATAGGGTTCAAAATAGCTTTGGGTTTTTTTTGACAAATGGTCAGTGAAAGGAGGTGATCAACCCTCATAAACTGTGTATGATCAACTAAATAATATAGCTGTTTTATTGTCTGTTCATTTTATAAGGTTTGCAATTTTTTCAACCCTGTTACAAAAAATAAATAAATAAATAATGCAGTTCAGAATCTTTTTTGTGTACTTTTTGTATTTTTACAACATTAATCATTAAATAAGCATCAAAATTAAATTGAATTTAACTTTACATTTTCATTCAGCCTGTCTGCCATTTGTGTTCAGACCAATGCGAAAATTGGACCACATTTGTTGTAAATCTCAACCAGTAGATGGAAAATAAGCTCAAAATCTCAGCACTTTGGATAATAAAGTAGCCTATGCAGAATTGTTTATGGAGCAGATAAAATGTCTATAATTTATAATTTCGACTCGTCCTTTTCTTAAAATGATTTAAAGGTTGAAATGAGAGGTTTATCATTTTATACAATTTTTTTTTTAGTCAGAACTTTATTTGAACATGCACATTAGTAGATAACATGTTATGCTGTAGTCATTTTTTATGCAAACAAAAAGCACATAGTGTTGCTAATTTTATTTGTTGTTTGTTGGTTTTTGACATAAAGCTTGGTGAAATGATTTTAGTGTGTGTATCTGTACTTTTTGATCATTTCCAGCACATTTTAACAATACCATGAAAATATTGATAACCGTGATCATTTTAGTCACTATAATCGTGATGTGAAATTTTCATACTGTTTCATCATACTGTTTTACCATAAATGAAAGAAAAACAACTTTATTTCATTTTTTGTCTTTCAATTACGGATTGAATGATTTCACTTCAAGAATGCAGTCATCACACTATATTTGTAAGACTTTTGTAAACATAATTACATTATATACTTCCCACCATGCTATAGAAAGGGTTCAATTAATGTTTAATCTTAGGTGTCAATGAATTATTTCTTGGGAACTTCAAGGAATGTTGCATAATTTTAATGGAGAATAAATCTAGATAGATAACAGATAACAGGGTTGTGCACAAAATGTGGGAGGTGGGACATGGGAATTGTGTCTTAAATATCATTTTAACAGATTATGTCAAAATTGTTGGATAAAGTCAAGACCTCTGAAGTGGGACAGACCTAAATCACTATTGTAGGAGGTGATATAGAAGTACAATGTGTTCATCCATCCACTTTCCACCACTTATCCGGGACCGGGTGTTTAAAACTTATTACTTGTTCATGTTCAGATAAATAGTTTATTTAACACATTCTCACAACAAAAACTTGGGATTAGTGCCTCTAATGCTTGAAACATGCCTTGGGACACTGATGTGAAAGTTGCACAGTTGCACAGCTGTACACAAGCAATATCAACAGACATCTGCAGATCATAAGCACACACACACACACACACACACACACACACACACACACGTACTAGATAAACTGCAGCTCAATAACTGCAGACTGTGGGTGTGTGACTGATTCGATCAGAGAGGTGAAAGATTTCATCAGTAAGAACAAGACGCTATAGGCCTGGAATGACACTCCTACAAATAAAGCTTCCAAAAGGGGGGGTTTTGCAGTGATGCAATAGAAGAACCATTTATGGTTCCCAAAGAGCAGTTCTTAAAAGAACATTTTTTTAAAATAATCTAAATCTATAGAACCTGTTTTCACTATAAATAACCTTTTGTGCATTAAAAAAGTTAATGGATGTTAAAGGTTCTTCATGCAACCATAGATGCCAATAAAGATCCTTCATTTTTAAGAGTGTGATGTTAACATACACTCGTGGACTTCAATCCACAGTGCAGATAAATTATTTTTCTGTGTTGTCTAGCCATTATAACTGTGTTTTAATTATATTTATGTGTGTGTGTGTGTTTTATGTATAGGTGATATATTCCTTAAACACTAAGAATGAGGAGCAAGAGGCAACTCTGCAGTCGCTTCGCCGTGTTGCCACGGAGACGCAGGGCAGCCTCCAGCCAACCACAGGTCAGGATGAGGAAGAAGAGGAGTCAGCATCTATTCTGAGGACACGCCTTCTAGAGCTGCAGGCCACTGTAGAGGAAGTAAAAACATACACACGTATTCATTATAAGCATATTAAATGGATAGAATCACTTCATTATCTTAGGATGTGTGGATGTGTATCCGTTTCAGGTGGAGGAGCGTGGACAGAGGGCTGAAATAGAGTATGTGGAGCGCATAGCTGTGTTAACCCAAGAGACGTCAGATCTGCACAGAGACTACCAGAATCTGCAGACAGAGAGAGACAACCAACACAAATTACTACAACAAACACAGGAAGAAAACAAGCGCCTAGAGAGCGAGTGCCAAGAGCTACGCAGAGCCAGAGATGAAGAGAGAAAGCGAGAGGAGGAGGAGAAGATGCATAGAGTGGAGGAGGAGAGGAAGAGAGAGTCACAGGAGAGGAAAAGACTAGAGGAGGAGTGTGAAGAAAGGCTGAAAGCCGTGAGAAAGGAGCTTCAGGCTTGCAGGGAGGAGAAGGAGAGAGCGGAGAAGGAATGGAAGAGAGATGTGGAGGAGTGGAAGAGGAGAATGAAGGAGATGGAAGAAGAGAAGAGGGAGGAGCAAAAGGCAGCTGAGAAGACGCTACAAAAGAGCCTCAATGAACACATCAACCAGTGGCACCAGAGAGAGCAAGAAAACCGCAAGTCCCAGAATGCAACACTTCAGCAGAGGCTGAGAAAAGCCGAGACAGACTTGGAGGTTCAAGAACAGAGGCTGAATGAGAGCAACAGACACTGCAGCAAACTTCAGGAGAGAGTAGAGGTAATTAACTCCAAAATTAACTTTTTGACACTTCTGCCCATTCCAGGTGAATCCTGACAAACTAACCTTATAGATAACCTTAAGACTAACATATTGATACTAACACCCAAAAAACTTTAATTTTGATTTCATGGGGACTTTAAATAGTTATTCCGTGATACACTATTGTGTATGTTTTCCTCTCTACTTAGTTTTTACTTAATTGTTTTTTTTAATAAAAATATATAAATATTGATGTAATATTGGGGGGGGAAATACAGATATTTTATCTACAGACAGATTTTAAAAAAATAAAAAATCCTTTAATTAACATCATAGCAGCCCTGGCCAGGTTATTATAGGTTCTAATTTTTTACTTGATTTGTATTATTAATAATATATTACTTATTTAAAATATTAAAATAATTATAATTTTTAATTTTAACCAAATTTTTTTTTTCAGGTTTCAATTTATGACCGATAGTTTTAGTGTAGTTTTATCAGTGTTTAGTGCATAATTATTTTTAATAAATATCTGTATACAACTGAAAGATAATAAACATTTGACATATTTAGTTTTTATTTTTGTTTTACGGCATAAAACATACACCAAATAAATATGAGGATGATCAGCTGTGGAGCAGCTGAAAATTAGAGTAATTAGGCATTGACATTTAATTAAATATAAATAATAGATAAACTGAATTAAAAAATTTAAACTTTTTTAAATTTCAAACACAAGCTCGCCTTATCATCATATGTTCCCATGATCATGAAAAAACTGGAAATTGTGATTTCCAGGCCTGGTAATTCATGGAGATTTATGTGGTAAATATTAATTTTCCTATTTATGCATTTAAAAAAAAATCATTGTGTACACATAAACCAGTGGCCAAGTGTAACTGACCTTTCAGCGGTGTGCTCGTCTCAGTGTAAGGGGGCAGTAATTAGTGCTGTGACTGACACTTCTGTATCTAACTGAGACAGCGATTAGAGGGATCAGACAAACACCCACAATTACCATCACTCAGACACACACAGCTGTATGGAAACAGATGGCAGACCCGACTTAAACCGTCTGTGACAATACCCCACAGATCTGTAGTCAGTTTTTCAACAGCAAAGTCTGCACAGAACTTGCAGAAAATAAAAATAACATAGGCTTATTTAAGTGGGACACAAAAGTAAGTCGTTACACTTAGATCAGGATAATGCCAAGCGATTAAATAAGTAAGAGTTGCTCGGCATGCAGCATTGACTCCGCCGTCTCTGATGCAGCTTTTCACGTACGCTGCGGCTAATGCGCTTTAAATGTGCCTAAAAAATGCCAGGCACAGAGTGAGATGAGTAACACCCTCTCTGCTTTGGCTCGACATCTTCACACAAAATTAATCAGATCTGCAAACTCAGAGCAGCTGCTGTGATGTAATCAAAGGCTCGTAGGCTCAAAGTGTTCATGGGCCGGTCAGAATTGACTGATTAAAGTCATCTTGGGCATCTTCAGTCGTTCATTTCTGCTCATTTCAAGATCATCCAATAAGAGGATCTAGCAGGATAATGGACAACTACACTTTTTAGTTTCTTAAAGAGGTGTGAGTGGTGCCAGGGTGGTTGTCAGGTTGTTGCAATGCAGTTGCTAAGGTGTTTGTAGTGGTTTTAATGTGTTGCTATGTGGGGGGGTTCTGGGTAGTCGCTTACTGCTCCTATGATATTCTAGGGCAGGATTCACGAAATTCTTCTTAAAGGGATAGTTCACCCAAAAATGAAAATCCGCCGGGTTTAATTTGGATTTGTCTGTGCATGTTTTTTTTACTCTCATAGATTTTGTTACCATTGCCATGCATTATACGACTGATAGACTGCAACGGCTGGAGTTAAAAATCTTCGTTTGTGTTCTACTGAAGAAACAAAGTCACCTACATCTTGGATGCCCTGGGGGTAAGCAGATAAACATCACATTTTCATTTTTGGGTGAACTATCCCTTTAAGAAAGATTTCAAGAGATTTCAAAGTGGATAATGAGATAAATTCTAAGAATTCTTAAATATTTTCTTAAAGGGACAGTTCACCCTTAAATGAAAATGTGCTGTTAAAGATGCAATAGGTGATTGTCTTCAGAAACATTTTTTGTTATGCTGGTTGAAAGTCTCTTCACATCCCGATAGCAATCATTAAGTTAAGTGGTCTAAATGTATTTGTCTGTATTTATATATTCTGTGGAAGGTGTAGGATCAAGAAATGTTCGTCTAATCAAAACGTTCGGTCCGAGCGTTTTAATATGCTTTCCTACCTGCCTGTCAACGTATGTATTAGCATACCTCTGCGCACCGGGTTCGCGCACAGGTTACGTCGCCAGCGCGTTCACGCACGCTTTGCAGACAGAGCGAGGATGGCAGGCAAACATCAACAAACCGATCTTCCTTCCTGGTATTGTAGTACTTTTAAAGATTTCTCACCGGTGAATGACACATGATGTAGCCCAGCGGTTAATCCAGTCCTCCCGCCAGCTCGTTAGAAGTGAGCTACGTGCATGAACTGTGTTCCGATCGATATGATCCCTACACAGAGTTCATTGCTCCCTACTCCCTGAGCAGGGGAAATCCGTTGAAGTTTACTTCACTTCGGAACATGGGCTGGAATTGGGAACCTGGTGTAGCCTATTGTAGTAATGTTGTCTCTGGTCTGTGAGTGTAAATGCGTTCAGGGGGCGTGGCTTTGGACGGCGATTGCAGGAAGGGTGGGACGTTCGCTTTCAGTGCTATCAGGCTAAAGTTAGCATTTTCCAAGATCTCCTATTGTACCTTTAATTTACTCACCCTCATGCCATCCAAGATGTAGGTGACTTTTTTCTTCAGTTGAACAGTAAAGAAGATTTTTAGCTGAAACCGTGATCCTTGGTGATTCATATAATGCAAGTCAGCGGCTGCATGTTTTTGAGAGAACAAGATACAAGGCAAGGGAAATTTCTCAGGGGGAGTAATCGTAGTCCTACGCCATGTATCACTTGTTCCTATACATGCCGATCTGTCTTGTAATGTGCAAACCACTTCATGAGACCCAAATCGGTCGTGTAGTGTGAAAGGAACAGCGGCATAAGTATACGCAATTGTAATAGTTATGCTTATTGATGTTATTCCTTTCTCTTCCAGGAGCTGGAGGAGCAGTTGGAGGATGGGCGTCGCCGGGTGACCGAGGCTGAGGGTGTGGCGAAGAAGGCAGACGAGGAGTTAGCTGTAGCCAAAGAGCGATTATTACTGCAAGAAAATGAGCTACAGAGCAAGTCAGGTACACACACACGCAGTACAGATCAGTGAAAGGCTGGTTGTGTACTTATTTTCATCATCATTACGGATCGAATCAATCACATTTATGCATTTAACAGACGCTTTTATCATAAAATGACTTACAGTGCTTTCAGGCTATAAATTTTTTTACCAGTATGTGTGTTTCCTGGGAATTGAACCCACAACCTTTTGCGCTGCTAACGCAATGCTCTACCACTGAGCCACAGGAACACCTCAACACTTCATATGCTGAATAATTCATCGGATTAATTGCTGCAGTATTTCAAAATCACTATTTGGTATATTTCAAAGACAGTCTAGTAAATAACTGAATAGACTAAATATCGCTAAAAGTTGCGTTAGAAAGAAATATATCTGTAGGTTTGTTTTATTTCCATATCACTGAAAAGGAGCCCACGGTCCCCACAGGGGCCGTTCAACACAAGAAGCATTTTCAGTGTTTCGTCAGTACTATTTTTATAATTGTTGGTCTACGTAGACATATGTGAGATGGACGTCTTTGCCTTTTGCGTCACACCTCTTTTTTCAGTCTCCAAGCATAAGTGCCCTGTTTTCGCTGTCAAACAGTCTGCATCTTGAGATCTGAGCATTCTGTTCCATTCCATTGCACCGCGTCTGTCTGCATCTCAGGAAACAAAGCTAAAGCGTAATTGTGGTACTTCAAGCTTGAAATGCTCTGAATGTAGGAAAATCCCTTTTTACAGAATTTAAACATGGGATTATGGCATGATTAAATGCGTAATATTTTTATGCATTATTTTTTTATATAATTAATTGCACTAATGTAACATCAAATAAAAAACGACTGTATAATTTCAGTAGTAAATAAGTTTACGGTCAGCCATCGTCGTTTATAGTCTGTTTGATATTAATTGTTATTGCATTACTGTTGAAATGACTGCTTTTGCCATGTGACGGTTGTGATCACCAGCTTGTCCACTGATTGTTCTGCTTCCTTTGATCTAATCATCATCTTTCTCATTTCTGCAGATGAGTTAATGAGTCAGAGTTCATCTCAGGTGAGGGTCTCTGCTGAAGTGAAAGAGCTGAGGTCTCAACTCAGTCGTCTCAACATTAGAAACAAAGAGCTGGAGCTTCAGAACAGCGGCCGGTCCAATGATCACGCCCGCATGCTCAAACAGGCAAGCCCCGCCCACAAGCATGCATTCAAGTCACATATGAAGGATTGTGTTTATTGTTGAGTTGAATGCACATGAACATCACCGCAATGTCATAATTACAAGCGGAAAACTCAGGGTTTTATGTTAGCTCTGAGTTTCTGAGTTGGGGCGTGTCAGCAGTGCTAATATTGTTAATTAAAATGATTAAAAATTGTTTTCGGTAATTGAAAAAAAGCTGAAATAAAAGATAAAATGTAAATAGAAATCTTAAAACTAATAAAAACGACAAAGGCACATAACAAAGTTACTAAACCTTTTTAGTTTTCATTTAAAAAAAAAAAAAAAAAATTAAAACAAAAACAAGCTAATTCAAAATATTAATAAATACTGTAATAGCTATGGCATGTTTACGACTCTATACTTTTTTGTTTACATAAATTGTGAATTTAGGCATCACAAATATAATAATTCAGTATAAAAATTATGATTTGCTGAAGATTCCATTTAACAGTCTTAAATTAAATTATTAGTGTTTTGTAGATTAAAGAAGATATGTGAGCATTAGCTGACAGCAAAGGTAATCCAAAAGATATAAAAATAGGAGAAATGAGCATGCACAAGTTCAACATCAACCAATACTGATAAAAGAATTTCTAATATTGCCCGATAACCGAATGAAAGAAATCTTTTACAGTGCCTGAAATTTGTCTCAGATGGAAAAATTGTGACAAGAATTGTACGACGTGCTTCCGTTTTAAACACCTCTTCTATTCTCTACACAGCATCTGGCATATGTGAGCCTGGAGCACAAAAGATGATGTATAAATCTCAATTTCGAAAAATTGACCCTTATGACTGGTTTTGTGGTCCAGGGTCACGTATAAGAACACATAAACCGTATGATGAAATCACATCCCAAATGAGGAATGCCATCTCAGACACGAAAGCCATGCACACACACACACACAAATGAGTAAAGCACACTTTAAATGTTCTTTTAATGATCAAACATCATAAAACATCACAGCTGACACATCAGAAGCTTAAAAGGCGTAGTGTAATTCTTTCAGAAATACAGGATTACAGTTTTATATCATGAAGAGTCGTGTGTGTGTGTGTGTGTGTGTGTGTGTTTTAGCATGCAGATGCTCTATCCTCTATGCGTCTGGAGCTACAGCGAGCTCACACTGAGGAGATCAGACGCCTTCAGCAGGAGGTGGAGAACGAAAGAAAGAATGACAGACAGGAGCTGGAAGAAGAGAAGAAACAGGTGCAGCAGAAGATGGAAGAAGAGAAAGTGAGGCTGAAAGAACAGCTTCGGAAAGCACTGGAAGAAGTGATAAGCAAACACGCCAGTGAGCTGCGGCATGCACACGCAATGCTGGACGCAGAGAAGAAGACGACGCAACAGGTTTCAGCTGCGGCTCTCATGCACACTTTTGACTTCTTGACAGAAATGATGCACTAGTTTTGCTAATAATTTCATAACTTCTCATTTGCTCCTGTTACTACTAGTGTGAAGGGCTGATTATCGCCACTGACTTTCTGATTTGATTTCTCTCTCAATTTGATCTTGATATTGCTTCATTTGGGAAGTTTTAAGTTCATTTTTCCAATAACAAAAGGCAGAGATTAAAAGATTGAACACTGGATTTTAAGAGAATATATAATCAGTATAATCTGTATTTTTATCCTATACTAGTGTGGCTTTACTGATACAGAGGACGTAAAAATATTTTTCTTTGGGCTGCATAGACATACATCATTATTCACAATGCAGAGCTCCAACCAGTCCATTCAGACCAATTATGGAAACTAAGCTGCAAAAATGGGTCATTCTGAAATCAGAACCACATTAACATATGATGCATATTCGGCATTCAGAAACTTGGCTCAACTTTACGAACACGCAGAGATTAGCCATCAGCTGCATAAAAAGTCTTAAAGCTACAGAAGCTAAAAACTGCTTATTTAAATGTTTAGTTGACCCAAAAAGAAAACTTCATCCTCACGTCATTCCCGCATGACTTTCTTTCTTCCATGAAAATGTTCAGCCTTTTTCATGCAATGAAAGTAGATGAGAACCAGGGGCTTTCAAGCTCCAAAAAGAACAAAGTAGCACAATTAAAACATCATAAAAGTGGTCCATACAATGCATGTTCTATATTTGAAGTCTGCTAAAGTCAAAGACTGAAAGTTAAGTAGTTTTTCGCTGAAAAACTTGCTTTTGTTGTATGGAAAAGAGCAACATTACGCTCCGAATGCTTTCTTATGTGTTTCGCCGAATGAAGAAAGAATTCAAGACAATGAACCAATGAAAGCATGAACTAAAGGAACACATGAGGGAACGGAATCACATGACAATGACAAGAACTATTAAGAGAATACAAAATAAAAAACATGAAACAAAAACCAACATGACAAAAGTGTTCAGTAGCTCAAACAGTAGAGCCTGAATGTTGTGACACCGAGAACTTAGAAAAATAAATATCTTAATTGCAATATAAATCACTTTGGATGAAAGAGTCTGCCAAATGCAGACCTGCCAACCGGTACGCATTTTGACCTTAAAGTACGCTGGTACGATTTGTCACTCTAAACTACGCAAAAACCTGGTGACCTGTCCACACGCAGTAAACAAGCAACAGAAAAAGATGAGGAGTTCAACCAATCAGAGCGTTTTTTCCAGTTTTGCATTTAAATAATTTCTGTGTGTTTTATTTCTCTCCAAACTGGCTATGTTTGTGTGTCCGCGAGTCGCGCGCTGAGATGAGGAAACACGTGCATGGTGCATCTGAAAAAGCAACATAACCCGAGCATGACTTGTAATGTGGAGCGTTTCTAAACCTGTTGTCCAACAAAACAGAACATTATAACACACTCCACAGCATCAGACAAATGTTAGAAATAACTTCCGTCCTGATCTGATGTGGCTTCTTATCACAGAATGACGCAGAAATATATTCTATACTCATACTGTAATAAAGGACTATAGCAATGGACTATAAATATACTTATGAAAATACCCGAGGTGGTTTTAAGAACACAGATAAACATCGTCACTGTTGAGTGTTTATTGTCTTAATGTTCTCTTTGAATGTCATCATTAAAAGCGTTTCGGTCTTCTTTCATTCAGTTACAGCAATTGCTGTTTTTGTCCATATTAGGGATTTCCTGGAGTGTAGTGAGCGCTATTTCTTCTTTTTTTTTTTTTTTTTTTTTTTTTTTTTTTTTTTTAGATAGCATTTAAAATCGCTAAAAAGAGCTCTGTTGTGCCGAACCAAACTGAAAACTGTGGTTAAAAAACTGAGGTATTTATTGAACCTTGGGCTAAAATGTTCAAAGGTTGGCAGGTCTGCAAATGCATAAATGACTAACATGGCAAGTGGACTCAAGCAAAAGCAGTATTATGAGTAATATAATCTGGTATTTTTGTTGAAATATTATTGAAATTAAGATATACTAGTATTATAATGTCGGTTTGACTACAGGTTGAGGAGCAGATGAAAACCAGAGAAGAAAAGAGAAAGGCTTTAGAGACAGAGAGGGAAGAGCTACGCAACCAACTACAGCTGTCCAACAGAGAGGTAAAGAATACCACACCGAAAACACTTTTCCTCTTAAAAATCTAAACAATCTTGGATATGTTTGCATAAGATTGTTGACCTACTAATGAATCAGGTCACCACAAATAACTTGAACTATATACGTATCAAGCTCTTTCAAATTGGTTTGAGGCTCAGGCGAAGGAAACAAACTCAGTCCTTC
Source organism: Sinocyclocheilus rhinocerous (assembly GCF_001515625.1). Lineage (NCBI taxonomy): Eukaryota > Metazoa > Chordata > Actinopteri > Cypriniformes > Cyprinidae > Sinocyclocheilus > Sinocyclocheilus rhinocerous. Next base: position 242,741 of record NW_015643640.1, on the reverse strand, counting down.
TGCTTAAATACACAGAGACAGACTGAGAGGCCCAGAGCTCTCCATATGCCCCTGATAAAGGAGAAAACAAAAAGAACATTTGTAGTGCCCAAGGCACAGGGCTTTATCTAATGCTTCATCTAATATGCCAGCAGGCTTGGAACTGGGTTATAATAGCAAAGTAGTTGCTTAATAAGTGATAGCTAGGGAAGAAGATTGTTGTTTTAGTGCTGTGTCGCAGCGAAAGCAAACATCACTACAGTTTCCGCTATATATCAGAAAACCATGTGCTCTAATTCATGTGAAATACCTGGTGCCCAAAAGGTTTTAGGTTCAAATCCCACAAGGGACAATTCTTGAAAAATCCAATGCTAGGTTGATTGACTCAAGTTTGTTTCAAACTCAGTTCTTAGGTTTGCGTGTATAAAGCAATTGTGGTCACACTTCTCACTATTAATTGCGACTTTTGTCTCAGTAAACCCCTAATTTACTGTTTATTAATAGTTAGGTAGTTGTTAAGTTTAGGTATGGAGTCGGATTAAGGGGTCTAAAATATGCTCATGCAGAATAAGGCATTAATCTGTGCTTTATAAGTACTAATAAACAGCCAGTATGCTAGTCATATGCATGCTAATAAACAGCTAGTTAATAGTGAGTGAATAGTGTCCTTAAAATAAAGTGTTACAGCAATTGCAAATTTGCAAAATTGCTAAAGCTGATCTCCTGACATGATATATGATAGTCTTGTTTGACAGATTTGCCCTAATGAATGTGTCAAATGAGGTGTGCCTCCAAACAACTGCAAAATAATGCAGATGGATTAAATAGCACCTGCAAAGTGATTTATGAATCCTGAAAGCCACGTCAGAAACGGTAACTGTGTGAGCAGATGAACTGGACTGAAAGGCAGGTAATCTCATTCACGCTGTGCACCACCATGCTGCCACTTTGGCAAAACTTTGAGAACGCAGAACACGTAGTGTGACAGTACTGCTGAATTGCTGAGATGAAAATATCCTCATGAGCAATTGTTTTATTCAAAGCTATATTTAGAATAGAAAGCATAAGGGAACTTACAATTCACAGTGCTGAGATATTCTAACAGAATACACAGCGTACACAACTCTTAGTTCATGTCCTCCTATTTCAATCCCTTCAACATTGCCGTCTAACTGGCAGCGCTCTTTTGTTGGACCTGCTGTCCACAACCAATGGTTCATGACCAAACCGTTGAGAACCTCCTTTAAATATCGGGACACAGAGATGACTCAATTTCTTATTATAAGCTCATTAAAATGTAGTTGGTATTTATAAACAACATCTTTGAACATGCCATCAGCCTTCTTTGTTGTAGATGTTACAAAGTAACAAAGTACAAAGTTGTAGCTGTTACAAAGAATTATGAATGATGTGTCTGCATTTAACATAATGGCATTCAGACGTTATGCACAAATATAATAAACATTAAATATTATAATATATTATAACTTTCATAACTCACTTTGATTATTGATTGCTATCAGGACGTGAAGAGATTTTCAACCAGTGTAACAAAAACATGTTAGCTTTAAATATTGCATGCATTTCTAAAAAATAGTATCTTCCTCAGTATTTTTGTTTGTTTTCCAATTCAAATATCGAAACATCCTTAAATCAAGATACATTTACTTGTGAAAGAAAAGGAAGACATGAATTTTTGTTTTCTGAGAAACTGAACAAAACGAAGCGAGATTACGCTTACGAATCTGGCAGAAATTTGTTCTCATAAACTCATTTTGATTTACACAATTTCTCACGAAACAAGACTTCTTGTCATGTTGCATCTCCAGTAAATGTATGTTGATTTAAGAGTCTTTAGACATTTGCACCAGAAAAACAAGACGAAAACATTGAGGAAGAACATCTTTTTCATTTTCATCATTTTTTGCTATTTGATCAAGAGGTACAATAACAATTATTTCCATATTCTAGTGGTTGAGAGTAGAGCTATTCAAGCCTTAAGCTTTTTTTTTATTATTTATTTAAAAGCCCTAAGCTTTTGTTTTTGTAAAAATGAATTCAAAAGGAATGGGGATTGTATTTTAAACTTTGAAGTGTTGCTAATACAACTCATTGTGTGAAGTATTGTGTTCACTTCAGTTTATTCCTAAAAGTCGTCTATACTTGGTCTTAAAAAGGTCTTAAATTTACACTTGTGACAACATTACCTGTGTTTGAGTGTAATAAGCAACCAATTTACTCTTACTCCTGAGCTAGAGAATGGATTGGGACACACCCTATAACAATCCCCATTGTATCCCCATGAGAAAGAACCTTGACCTCTGGTTGCTTTAAATAAAGATTCCGTTCAGTAACAGAAGTTGATTTTCCTTATATGACCCACATAAATAGTAAACCTGAGCGGTTAGCGCATGCTCTAATGGTCCTTACAGGTCTTTGCTGATCTGAGTCTTCTTGGCTTGCAGATGGCGAAATTGGAGGAGGTTATTCAGACGCTGGAGAGAGAACGAGAAGAGGAGAAGGAAAGGGCAAAAGAGAGAGAGCAGGAGTGCGCAGAGGTGAAGCGGCAGACAGCATGTGGCCCGGAGTGTGTTCGAGTGAGAGAAGAACTGGAAAACACACGCAGCAGCATGCAGCAAATACAGGTACTCACTCCTGTTTGCTCCACACACACACTTCCATTTGACATGTGGACAAAGTGTCAGCGATGTCCCTTTGCATTACCGCACAGCTCTATCCCACAAGCACACACAGATCTGCAATTCCCTTATGATCTCAGCAGATCTGTGCCTTTAACATTCACCTATAGCCACCGATCTCCTTTTTCTTCCTTAATAGGAGGAGTTTGCTGCAAAGAAGGAAGTGTTACAGGCAGAGATTTCTGCTCTACAGCAAGAGAGAGACATTCTACAACAGTCCAATCACAGTGTAGAGGAGAGGATCAGGTGCGTCAGACATGAAGGGAGAGAAAGAGAAATGGGCTCGTATTGCATTTGTGTTTCCAGTAGTCTGTTAGTTCGAATATTTCATTTTGAGTCATTTTAAATATGTGATTAATTAATGAGTTTTAATGTTTAATGTCTCTTATGCTCACCAAGGCTGCATTTATTAGGTCAAAAATCAAGTTCTTTTAAATTCGAATAATGTTTCACAATTTTTTCTATTTTAATATAATTCTGAAAAAAAAATTTTTTTGTAATGGTAAAGAGTTTTCAGCATCATTCTCCAGTCTTCAGTGTCACATGATCAGAAATCATTCTAATATGCTGATTTGAGGCTCAAGAAACATTTCTGATTATTATCAATGTTGAAAACAGTATTTTTATGGAAACCTTAATACATTTTTTTTTTTTTTTTCAGAATTCTTTGATGAACGGAAAGTTCTAAAGAACAGTGTTTATTTGAAACAGAAAACTTTTGTAAAAAATTTACCAATTTAATGTATTTATCTAATGTATTTATCAATTTACCAAAAGTATTTAGCAATTAAATGCATTTTTTGCTGAATAAAAGATTAATTTCCTTCCAAAAAAAAAAAAAAATCTTACTGGCCCCAAACTTTTGAACGGTAGTGAATATTGTTGGCCCAAAATGGATGGATGTAGTTTTTGTGTATTTCTGCAACAGCACACAATGCTCTTACCTAACAGTATGCAACTTAACTCAACAGTAATGCTATAATAATATTACACAGTCTTTAAACACATGTTTGTCAATTAAACTGAGAACCAGAACTAAAGCGTAAAACATTTGTCAGATGCAATAATGTGTTAACTTTGACATTAAAGTGTGTAAAATGGGTATAGAGTGCAATTTTATTCATTAAAATGCATGTGTGTGTATGTGTGTGTGTGTGTGTAGGCTACAGTTTGAGAAGCAGTTCTCTGATCAGATCGTGGAACTGAAGAGAGAAAGAGAGGAAGAGATCAGAAAGATGAACCAACAGTGGCAACACAGAGTAGAAGAACTGCAGACACAGGTAACACACACAAACACACACACTGTCAGTATCCTCAGACCCATCATACACACACGTCACTCTAGCAGCGGTATTCTTCGGTCTCTGTGTGTAGTTGGAGGAGAGGAGAGCACTCTCAGAGAAGATGGAAGGAGAGAGACGTTATGGTAATGGAGAGATAAAGCAAATGAAGCAGGAGATCCAGAAGACGAGAGATATGAACAGCTCGCTCAGATCTCAGCTTCATTCCACCATTCAGGAGAAAGAGAGACTGATGAGGCAGCAGCTACAGGTGCGTATACACTCGGAGACTGATAGAGTTCTTATGATTAATATAATTACCTTGTTTTGTTTGGCTGTTATTGGAAATATTTCTTTATGAAGTTTGACATGCTGAATGCAAAAATCACATTACTTTATGAAAGTCATGAAAGCTAAAATGTAACTTATACAAGCTAACCTGTTATTACTCGTGCATAAAAATGGCATGCTGCATGCATAATACTGAGCTAACAACAACAGTTTGACATAAACAGTTCGCAAAAGCGAGTCGTCCAAAACGTCAGAAGTGTACGCTGGATGATTTTTATGACTTAAATGTTCCAGAAAGCACTAGAATATTACAGAAACTCCTAGAATGTTCCCGTCCTTGCAAAAGCACAATATCTTATATACCCCAGCGACTTAAGACTGCTTTTGTGCTCCAGGATCACATTTTTGTTATATTGTGTTATCATTAATATAACTTAGAGTGCCATTAAAGGGATAGTTCACCTAAAAAAGAACATTCTGTCATGTCTTTCCAAACCTGTGTATTTCTTCATTCATTTGGAACACAAAAGAAGATATTTTGAAAAATGCTTTTTTAAAATCAAAGTAAATGGGATCCGGTGATGTTTTGGTGACTTTCACCGTGTTGACAGAAACTGTTCAAATGATGACAGAGCACACACACACACACACACGCAGCTGTGGAAAGAACTCCGTATGTTAGTGATTTTGTGTTGTCCTGTAGGTGGTAAAAGAGGAAGATGAGGACGAGGAGGACGGAAGGGCTGCGGGAGAGAGGGAAGAGGAGAGGGAAAAGTGGGGGTGGCGTGAGCGAGAGGAGGAAAGGTTAAATCACCAGCGTGCTCTTCAGGCCCTGGAAGCACAAGCCCATGAGGAACTTCAGTCGGAAAGACAGCGCTTGCTCACACAGCACAAACTACAGCTGGGTAACCATCACGCCTCATACAGAATGTTTGTGCAAACCTAAAAAGTCACATTTGTTGTATAATACTTACTTGGAGAGAGTCTATTCCACCAAAAGGACACAAGCAATCTTCCCTAGCCATAGCAAAAAAATGTTAACTATTACAAAAGTTTTAAAATAAGATAAAACCGTTAAAGTCATGTATCTTATTTGAATTGAACAACTGGCATTTCTATTAAAGAACCAGGGTTCTCATGATATCGGACAACCTGAATATACTGTATGAGGGAATTTTAAATGTGTGATTTGTAGGAATCATAATCATGCAATATTGATTGATGGATCTGCATAGAATAGTCTAAATTATGATTATATCTAAAGACATGAGGTAAACGTGTGAAGTGTGCACTCTTTTGGACTAAAAGTATGAATGAATATGTACATGTCTCGTTATTCTATTTGAAATATCAATAACTACCAATGATTTTGCATTCCTGAGAATTTAAGAATTATTACTGTCATTGTAACCAAGTATTGCCATAAACAGTGATCGAAGCTATCTAATAAATTCCAATAAGAATCCATATTTATTCTAAAAATGTTACTATAACCTGTTACTATAACCTGCACAAACAGCCTAACAGGCTTCATATAGGGGTGTAACGGTTCTCTGCATACTTCGGTTTTGGGGTCACGGTTCGATACAGGAACAGGAAATGTATTTTTTCATTTATTTTGAACAGACAGTTGTGCTACATACATGTTGAATTTGACTGTATAATTTCAAGATTTAAAGCAAAAACAGAATGGTCTGACTTAAGATTTGACTTAAAATTATGCTACATAAGCACCTGCACAAAACAAAAACAGCAGACGGACTGAATGAAAATGCAAATGTATTCTCTGACAGCAGGTGGTGCTTATGGAACAGCTTGGTTACCGCTGTAAACAAAGCAGCACTGCGCTTATAAACACTACTTTAATATGCATTATGTGGAGGTAAGTGGGGGAAAAAAAAAATGCCATCAAAGCATTTTTGAAGACGGGTCAGTTCCTCTCAAGGAATTGATTGCAATACAGGATCTCTAGAAGCCGAAACTGTCTAATACTGCTGATTTAAAACAAGCCGGCGGTTCTTCGAGCCCTTGCGTGCCACCTGAACTCGCCGTTCTTCTTGTTTTGGGTTGGCATGTAGATCGTCTCTTCTTCTGCTCTTTCCTGTCGTGACGGTTAGCATTGCATTACCATGTGCGCCCCCTTCAGATTGATCACCTATAACAGACTTTATTTGTCGTCTGACTGCATGAACCGAACTGTGACATCCGTACCGTGACGGTTCGGGACGAATACATGTACCGTTACACCCCTATGTTACTCTAGCTCTTTCCCCTTTGGGGTGGTGTCATTTGTGTGTTTGTTTATTTTGTGATTTATAAATAAAGAGACCCCATCTGCCTGCATTTGAGTCTTTGCCTCTTTCGAACCGTGACAGAACAAACGAGCCTATAAAGCACTATAATATTTTATCGGGGCAAATATTGCTATTTGTAAGTACGAAATAATTGTTTTTTAAAACTGCGAACTGCAAAACTAGAAGAGTCATGTACATTCATTGATAATAAAAAGTGTAAACCATGAATGGCATTCAATTATGCAATAATGGAATTTAATTATTTTTTATTAATTTGATGTTTTGTCCTAGTTAAAATAAGCAGCTTTGTCAGTGTAGAAGTAGTACCGGAAGTATCTTGGTGTGCCTTCAAATATTGTCTTTGAGGTTAAGGCAGTGCATATTATCCAACACAGCTCACATGAACAAAATAATAACTCATTCATACTGAATATCCTGCACTGTAAATCAATACAGCTAATCAGCAACAGATTGGAATTAAATTAGCATTTTGACCCATGGCAATTCGTTTAAAAGTTTTAATAATTTCCCATTTTAAATTTTTTTATACAGACACACACATAAATCAATAGAACTCTCCTTATTAAAAAAGGTTACTCTCCTACATTTTCCAATTCATCCTCCAGCCTCGTCTTCTATCATTAGGGATATGAATGAGAAAATGAATGTTAATTAAAAGACTAAAATGGAGCGTAATAAATGGCAAACGCAGTCTTTGTATATTAAAAGGTTTATTCATAATATGCTGATTACCGTATTTGCACATATATTCCAATAGCTGTACTCTATTTATGAAAAAAAAGGCTTTACCAGAATATGGATGCCGTTATCTGTCATAATGTGTAAGTTATATAAAACAAGTTTGTGTGAAAAACATTATTCCTTAAAATGAACTGATGATCATGCATTGCATTTTGCACAAAAGCACCATCTAGTGCCACCGACTAAAGTAGAGCAAGACTGAAGACGGCGCATACGGCCACCTTTGTAAGCATGTCTGATCTAATGTGTCTTCCGACTGTGTGTGTGTGCAGACAAGCAGAAGGCAGAGCTGACCCAGCAGCACACTGAGTGGGTGAGACAGGTCACCCAGAGACACATGCAGCAGATCGAGGACCTTCAGAACGAAATACACACATACACACAAATGATGGCCTTGCAGCAGGTACACATACAAACCGCACAGACACACACATTACACAAGGGTTCATCGCCCCACGTCTCTCTCTCTCTGTCTCCTTCTCAGGATCTGAAGCAGCAAAACCGCTTACAGTCACTAGAGAGACAGCTGGATGAGAAGAGCAGCGAGGTTCAGGAGCTAAAGAGAGAGAACGAAGATCTGAAAGAACGCATGAGTGCAAAAAGCGCACAGAGAGAAGAACCAGATGACCACAAACATAAACACAAGAGGTCAGTATTAAAGGGATAGTTCACCCAAAAGTAAAAATGACCCCATGATTTACTCGCCTTCAAGCCATCCTAGGTGTGTATGACTTTCTTCTTCCAGACAAATACTATCAGAGTTATGTTATAAAATATCCTGGCTCTTATAAGCTTTATAATAGCAGTGATCCATCATAAAAAGTGCTCGACTTGGCTGCGGGGGTTAATAAAAACCTTCTGAAGCGAAGCATTGCATTTTGCACAAAACGCGGATGATAATTTTAATTTTTGGGTGAACTATCCCTTTAAGATAACACACAGGCGGACAGTAACGAGATGACCTTAAACACACACACACAGACAGGAGGTCAATAACAAGATGACCACATGTACACTCACAAGTGAGAAAACTGACTGTTGACTATTGGCATATTATCGGTCTTGTCCACATTGCTGCTTATTCTGGTCAAGAACTGCTTATTTATTCCCATTTAAATCAGTTTCAGCTATAGAAAATCAGACTCTTAAAGGGATAGGTCACCAAAAACGAATCAATCATCAAAGTCATCAATTACTCACGCTCAGTTTTGTTCCAAACCCCATAAGACTTTTGTTCATCTTTGAAACACAAATGAACATATCTTCAGATTTCTGTCTCCCGTTTGAGCTTCTGTTGACCATATTTGATGTGCTCTATGTATTTGCATTGATCAATGTTTATATGTGAATAAAAGCCTAAATTAAATCATCGTCATATAAAGCTATCATGCTTCTGCAGAACATTTGGATTAAATCGCTCAATTCATATGAATTTCTTTTACGATGTCTTTATGAACTTTTTGAAGTGTCAAATTTTGAGGGAGTAAACTTTCAATGGTGGAACAGAAATCTCTTGTTTAATTAAAAAATATCTTCATTTGGGTTTCGTTGAATGAAAGTTATGGGTTTGAGAGTGAGCAAATGACCAGGACACACAACATTAATGTCCTCATAAAGTAAAGGCCAGATTGATGCAAAACAAAACTTAGGAACTAGAGATGAGATACATATTAATTTGATCTTGAAGATATGCATGTCGCTTTGCACATCGACTCCGGGCAGTTTATTTCACTCGTTCCCTGTTAGTATCTAAAATAATATGATTTTATTTAATTAAATGTCATGTTTGAATTGATTGAAATCAATTTCATTGGTTATATATTAAATAACTTCTGGCATCTTATGATGGCATGAAGAAGCTGAATTAAATTAGAACAGATTGTAAATCTGTTTTTAAAACTCATGACTTCTAAATAAAGTTGTAGGCAGACGATGATTTACTGTAGTAACATTGTCATATCATTGTTCGCTCAGACAATTATGGACATTTTCAGGTGGTTCGGCTTGAACGCACCTGAACGATTTTAGTGGAAAAGTTTGTATTAAACAGAACAAAGATGTCTGAGCATAAAATTACTCAAACACATACTGTGTTTTTATGTATGAAAGCTTGTTTCTGCCACTGAATAAAAATTAAAAAGGTAATTGCGACTTTTTTTCTTAGAAATACATATAAACTCACAATTCTAACTTTTCTTTTTTTTCAGAAAAAATGCAACAGAGTTATGAAATCGGTATTGGGTGATATAAAGTCGCAATTGCGTGTTATAAGGTTAGAATTGCGAAAAAATTTTATATCATGCAATTCTGAGAAAGTCGACTGCGAGATGTAAACATGCAACTGCAAGAAGAAAAGTCCGAATTATGAGCTAAAAAGTCTCAATTACCTTTTAATTTTTTATTCAGTGGCGAAAACGGGCTTCCACATTTATGTGCAGATTTATAAGTAAATCTGATGTCTGCTATAGGCCTGAGAACAAAGCAGGATATACATGTTTGATACTGATTTATTTGTATCTGATGTGCAGTTTCTCGGAGGAACAAGATGAGGCGGGTGAAGCGGTTGGGTCGGATCACAGGAATAACATGGAGAGTGTGAAGAGAGAGCACAGAATGGAGATCCAGACCATAATATCAGACTTCAGCACCGCCCAAACACGACTACAGGCCCGCATAGTTGCCTTGGAAACAGAGTACCTACTCCTCCCACATCAATAATGCAAAACGCAAACAACGCATACATACAGAATTAACCCAAGCAGCACAATATATGGCGATGGCTCATGACTAGGATTTCCTACAGATCTCCACAGAACTGGAGCGAGTTAAAATTCCACACATCCCAACACCTTGCATGCTAATTTATGAAATATAGTGGCTAATTTGATAATAATTGTAGCTATAAAAATGCAGTACATAACAGTCTTTAACACATTTTACTATATTTTACCACCACTTAGGATTTGACTGCAACATATAACAGACTCCTTATTGCTAATGTGAAACCAGCGGTACTAGAACATACACAAAATACAGTACTAATGCGCACACAAGATTTTGTTAGAATTATTAATATTATCTATATGTGACCCTGGACCACAAAACCAGTCATAAGGGTCAATTTTTTGAAATTGAGATTTATACACCATCTCAAAGCTGAATAAATAAGCTTTCCATAGATGTATGATTTGTTATGATAGGACAATATTTGGAAATATTTGAAGATCTGGAATCTGAGGGTGCAAAAAAATCAAAATATTGAGAAAATCGCCTTTAAAGTTGTCCAAATGAAGTTCTTAGCAATGCATATTACTAATATATATTTACAGTTGGAGATTTACAAAATATCTTCATGGAACATGATCTTTATTTAATATCCTAATGATTTTTGGCATAAAAGAAAATCAATCATTTTGACCCATACAATGTATTGTTGGCTATTGCTACAAATATACCCCAGCGACTTAACACTGCTTTTGTGCTCCAGGGTCACATTTTAGAATAGCATGTTATGCAAGTCTTAATCTTAAGTTTGATAGTATTTTAATGCAACATTAAAATCTAAAATAAGATTTCAAGAATAAAGTTAAAATATGAGAATAAAGGCATTTTTCGTAAATAAAGTCGTAATATAAAAAAAAAATAAAGATATATTGCATAAATGAAGTAGAATAATGCTACACCTTTATTCTTATGTCTAATTTCAATTATGAGATTATTCTCATTTTGACCATGTATATATATATGAATATTTTTTTCTTTCTAACTAACAGTTATATTTAGCATATATTTAATTTCTTAAGGTTGCATTTAATTAATATTTGTATGTCTGCTTTGTGTGCTTGTATTTTATGTTTGCAGGTTGAGAGAAAGGGAAGAAAGGGGAAAGAGGAGAGTAGAAAACCTACACACCATTGCTAAACTACAGGACAAGCTAAGCGAGAGAGACCAACTCATCAAAAGTCTAGTGGTTAGAGACGCACATACAGACACATAACAGACACAGGATGCTCGGCTCATCACAGCGTTTCTCTTTCTATTTCAGGAGGACCTCCACCAGCTGTCCCAGCATCCACCTCTGTGCAGCGATGAAATATTGAAGCCTTATGACTCTAGGACACAAGCAGGGACCCTCACGCCTACTATGAAGGTAGCACACAGACACTTTTCCGAATCCCACATCACATCGGAATTCCACTCATCCAGGATCATACAATAACTGATAGAAGAACATGTTTATTGAAGCTCAGAATGAATCTGTTGTAATCTGCCTTCTGTTTATAGAAAAGGGGGGTTGAAGAAACTAGCATCCCGAACCTCTGCTCATACGATGGGGGGTCACCCAAGGCTAAATGTTCACCGGTTGTGGAGCGTGGATTACCCAGTCTGGAGCAGAGCGGGCGAGGCACCACCCTAACAAGGACACACACCCCCACCCCCCCTCATGCTGAACACAGAGCCTCTATCAGACACAACCGTCCACCTTCACAAGAGGTGCGACATCAGCCTCAGCATAAAATCAACTACAGCCAGCACATCAGGTAATCACCCGGTCCTGAATGCAATCTCCTTTGCTCAGCGGACACCTGAAGCCTTGCACATTCAAGCTGAAAATTGCATTAAAAATAAAAGTGCATACATTCTAACCTTGATATTAAAAAAAGTCCATAGACATGTTGTGTGAACTACCTATTCAAAGTCTTGTTTTCCGAACAATAACCCCCCTTTTCCTGATTCAGTGTTAAAAAAAGTCTGTTCCTTAACTCTTTTTCTCCCAAGATGTCATATCTACATTTCCTGTTCTTACTTGCAGTTGTCTTGTGCTTTTGTTCCAGGACTCCTGCCGAGCAGAGGGTTATTGAAACAGGGTCTGATGGACAAGACCCTCAAAAACAAGAGTGGTTCACCAAATACTTCTCTTTCTGAGGTCCCACAAACCTTCAGCCATATCTGTCCCAACATTTTTAGAACAAGCTCACCAAAGTCTCCTTTTTCTGCATAATTACACTCAACTGCAAGCTAACACCAAATAAGCTTTTCTACAGGATGCATCTCAATTTTATCCTGTTGAACGAGCGGCAGCACACAGGTTCAGTGTCTTAAAATGTCACAAAAAATGAAATGAGATTATGCATTAAACCATGAAGAACTCATCAGAACGATGAAGGACAACGGGACACTAATGTCATAGAGTGGGTGGGCGTGGAGGTGACTTCAAATGTGGTGTGAAATGCTAACTTTCTTTAAAAAAAAAAAACGAATGCAAGAAAAGCTGGTTTTGCCATACTATGCCAAAACTGTAACTATCTCAATATAATTAATGTATATCAATAAATTACATATTTTTGTTTTTTTAAATGGCATGATTGCACATTTTCTTTATTTGTTTTTTTTACAGAACTTTAGAATATCGTTACTTGCCCTGGACTGGTAATTCTAAATATACAGGTCTATCTATTGTGTTAATAAAAATAAAAAAATTCACTGAAAGAATCTGCAGTTCCTAAGAGCTTCTGTAGCTGACGGATAACGAAGTATCTCCGCCTGGAAAGATTTGAGGGCGCTCTTCAGCGTCCTCTGCTGGTTGGTCTGGGCTTTGTACTTGTAGTTCATGCTCAACAGTTTCTCAGCTAGATAGTGCAGCCACAACACGTTGGAATGAGGATTATAGGTGGACCAGCAGTTACTGAGAGAGAGAATGAGAGAAACAATGAGAATCAATGATTTTTAAATAACATTTTATCTGAGGCTGAAGGACATACTTGTTTTCTTTCTTCATTAGACGGTAGATTTCAAACTGATAATCTCCCTGACCCATAAACAACTCCTCATCATTAGAGATATCACATGACACCGTCAGTCCATCTGAGAGAGAGAGAGAGACAAAAAAGTGGTTTCAAACAGAATATTTTCCTATTCATTTGTATCAGGTTAACAATTTGTTCAACTCTTCTTTTACTATTTTTAACAAAACATCTCAATATAGTTTACAACAAACATGTGATTGTTTATAGACATACATATTAAATAAAAGTAATATAAATTTGAACAAAACATGGTAACAGGGTTGCAAATTTAACCTAAATGAAACTCTTAAAAGGACAACTGTCCATTTTTAACCAGCTTTGTATTTGTTACGGTATATAATATATGTGAATATAACATGGAGGGGAAAAAAAGTTCACATTTCACAGAAAAGCTGGTTGAAAATCAGTGAACTTGACTAGTTTGGGACCAAATATTGATTAGTAGTTAATTTATGGGAAATTTCAGTTTATTTATTTATTTATTTTTTCTTGGAATAGTCGAGCTTCACAAATGCAAATCAACAGCTTTCATACGAAATTCAAGAAAATTTAAGTTTGCTATAATAAATTCTACAGACTGTCAATATTATGATGTTGTATGATTTGAATTGTTAGATGTAGCTGAGAAGGTCAAGGAAGGACTCTGAAGTCAGGCCCAAAAAAAATCACCATTTTAAGAGTGAGGCATGCAAAATGTATTTTAAATGGGATAACAACATCTCTAATAGTTATTAAACATGGGATTTGCATAACAGCAGTCATGGGACAACAAACTATTTGCACCAAAAAGAGTAAAGGTCTCTGCACACTGAGTCTGAAATTTTCGTATGCGTTTTTTCATATTCGAAATCCTAAAAATTCGTCACGCACAGAAACCTTGCACACTGAGTCCGATGCGTATTAATTAATCCGTTGCGAAAAAATTCGCAAAACAGCACTAAATGGAGTCTTCAAGCAGTGAGGATGATTTTGTTGTCTTCTCGCTTCTTAAAATGAGAAAAAGAGAGGAAATATTGGGTCCATCCAATACTGAGATATAGAGAGGAAGGAGAGTTCCCCCTC
>NW_015643640.1:219473-228544 GCF_001515625.1 Sinocyclocheilus rhinocerous | reverse complement strand
GGGCGATTCAAAGTTTACTTCAGGATGTCAGTGGCTCAGTTTGATGCTTTGCTAGCGATACTAGAGCCACATATTAAAAAGACCACCACCAATTTCTGAGAACTCAGTGTGCAAGGATCTTTACGGTGCTTTGTGCTGCGAGACGAAGTGGATGAACTTGACAATCGCCATTCTGGATTTAAGCATTCGCTTGTACGGTGGCTCTGAAATGTCAAAACGGCTCTCAAAATGCTTGCAACGGATGCGAAAAACGGGAAAAAATCGAACCCGATCCGATTTTTTTTTTGACGGATGAAAATTTCGGAGGCAGTGTGTAAACGTGATTGACATAATGTGAGGTTGTATTTATTTTTTTAACGTGCGAAAATTTCGGACAAAATTTGACCTTAAGAGTTTGTTCTCAGACTGACCGATCTCCAGGCGTGAGAGCGAGTAGTCGATAATTTTGATGTGAACCCCTCGTGTCTCGATGGAATGAACTGTTCCATTCAGAATGAACTCATTGTGCTTGTGCTTGATGTTCTTCACCAGGATGTTTCCCCAATGAAGATCTCTGAAACAACAGCACACAACACTAACATCAGCTTACACTGACAGCATGTACAGTACAGAAGAGTTTTTACGCACGTGGTACATTTACAACATGTTACCTGTGTTCGAAGCACAGCGCTTGCTCAGCTACAGCCAAAGCTGCAGTGACTTGATGTAGAACACTCTTGGCCTGGACCAGGGAAGACAGCTGCAATGATACACAAACTCTTAAGTTTGTCATAATGATACACTAGAGCTCAAAGTATAAAGACACCCCACTTCTAATTAACAGGTTTAGCTATTACAGTGACTTATAAAGGAATAGTTCACCTAGAAAAAATGACATTTCTGTCATCAATCACTCACCCTCATGTCACTGTGTTTCGAGAATGAACTTAATTTAATTAAACCTGAGATTTCCATCAAAAGCCCATTCCACGAAAGTTCATAAAGACATTGTAAAAGAAATCCAAATGAATTTAGATGTTTAATGTAAGTCTTCTGATGAGACACGATGACTTAGATTTAATCAAGGCAGTTATTCACATAAAAACATCAATCAATGCACATATACAGAGCACATCAAATATGTGACCCTGGACCACAAAACCAGTCATAAGGGTCCATTTTACGAAATTGAGATTTATACATCATCTGAAAGCTGAATAAATAAGCTTTCCATTGATGTATGGTTTGTTAGGATAGGACAATATTTGGCTGATATACAACTATTTGAAAATCTGGAATCTGAGAGTGTCTAAAAATCTAAATATTGAGAAAATCGCCTTTAAAGTTGTCCAAATTAAGTTCTTAGCTATGCATATTACTAATCAAAAATGAAGTTTTGATATATTTACGGTAGGAAATTTACAAAATATCTTCATGGAACATGATCTTTACTTAATATCCTAATGATTTTTGGCATAAAAGAAAAATCAATAATTTTGACCCATACAATGTTTTTTTGGCTATTGCTACAAATATACCCCAGCGACTTAAGACGGCTTTTGTGCTCCAGGGTCACAAATGGAGTCTTACACAATCTCTTAAAGAACTTTTCACAGTTTTGGCGGAACAGACTTTCAGTTGAGACTTAAATCTCTCAGGTTTCATTCAAATATTTTCATTTGTGTTTCAAAGATGAACTGAAGTCTTATGGGTCTGGAAAACGTAAGAATTAGATTGATTGCAAACCATACAATGACAAAAGCATCAGTGAGGTCAGGCACCGATGTAGGCCGTTGTTCCTGAATTCACCTCAGAGGTGTTCAATAGAGTTCAGTCTTCACAGAAATGACTAGAATAGCCCAACCTGTCTACAAAGGGAAACTCTTGTGTGTTCAAGGTACCTTTCCGTTTATGTTCTCTAGATCACTCCCTCCAAACTCAAACTCCAGGATTAAAAACAGCTGCTCGTCATCAAAGAAATCTGTGCCAATAGAATGAGTTCATTAATAGACCTTAAATATCATAATACAATTAAAAGGCATATAAATTGCTTTCATTTAGCTCACCAGGTCTGTCATTCTCAGATCCCTTCTGACGGTCAAACTTGTCCCAGGCTTTGAGCAGAGCTTCCGGATAACATCCACGAACACAATGTAGACTAGAAGGTAAAGGAATAGTTCACTCACAAAGGAAAATGATTGAAAGCTACTTTCTTTGTGCCTTCTTTATGTGTGCATTCTTATAACTCTAACACACAAATCACCTCATTTTACACTCAAGTTAGCAAAGAAATAAAAGCAGCATACTTGTTGAGCCCAATGAAACCGTCTGTCTTGTTGATCTCCTTCATGTTAAGGCAGCTCAGCTCTCTGTAGGAACATTAAAGATGTGTTTGAATATTTACACTCCATTGCATTTAAACGTGCAACAGATTTTCTGAGCTATGCCAGACATCCTACTTGGAAATGATGATTTCATGGAGGATTTCGCCAAAGGTTTTCTGTTGTTCACCATTGACCTGCTGACTGCCTTCTACTGGGATGATCTATAGAAATCACATTTAGACATTTTTGTAAGTTTAAGAAATAATTCTGCTCAGTGACTTCTACATGCATATATAGATATACATGTAAATGCATGCAATTTTAAATACTACATGTGTTTGCATTAAGTCGCCCTGTGATGTGTTGGTATGCTTCTACAATAAAATCACATGTGATTAAAATGTGCACATACTTTGAGAGCAACGGTCTCGTTGGAATCGTTCATGGTTGAGAAGACCTCTCCAAACGTCCCTTCACCGATCTTGCTGCAGTGTTTCATGCGAGCTGGAGGGATACAGTCACTGAAGGAAAGTGGGCCGCTCTGTTGGCATTCCTGGTACACTTTTTCTGCATCACTGATATCTTCATCATATGAAGCCTAGACCACAGACAAAGGAGGACAATCAAAAACAGGAGAACAGAGACAAAGAGAAATCATAGAGATGATCTGTAATGATATCTAGAACAAAAAGACAGGAATTATCTTAGTGAGTACTAACTCTGGAGACACAAAAAACAAACAAAGTTCTATTATATGTATTACCATATTACAATAACATTTTACTGTAGACATTACATTAATTTAAAAAGAACAGCGTCTATTCAAAATAGAAATATTTTGTAACAATAAGACTGGAGTAATGATGCTGAAAATTCAGCTTTGATCACAGAAATAAATTATATTTTAAAGTGTATTTAAATATTAACCCGTTATTTTAAATTGTAATAATATTTCACAATATTACTGTTTTTTCTGTATTTTTGATTAAATATATGCAAACTTGATGAGCATAAGAGAAAAAAAAACATTAAAAATCTTACTGATCCCAAACTTTTGAACGGTAGTGTGTGTCTTGGGAATACAGTTTCTTGTGTTAAAACAGACCTTTACCAAAAAAACTTGTTCATTAGTGTTGAGGAGTGAACACATAAATCTCTCTGTGTCCTTACCAAGGGGGTGTTCATGGTGGACCGGAGCAAGCGTGAAGGTGTGAATCTGGACGGTGTGCAGAAAGGGGAAGCAAACAGGTCTAGACTGTTGTCAGTTGGAAATACAGAACCTGGGGACTTCAGATGAGACTGAACCAAGCGGCGAGGAGTGGCAAATGCTGTGGTACACACACACACACATACATTCAGCTATTTATACATAACGAGTGCTTTTAGGAAAAGTGACAAGCACTTAAGGCCATTTTACACACTTTTAAGTTTTCAGAAGGCGAGAGGTATCAAAACAAAGGTGGCACTGAAAGCTTGCCACCCGTCATGGAACATATCAAATGCCCCTTAAGCTCTTAGATATGCAAACTACGAGTAGTTTGGTATATGAATCGAAGACTACTGGCTTTATCTGGCCTGCTGCAAACACATACCAGTCTTCTTCTTATGCAGGGACAGCGCTGCCTTTAGTCGGCCCCAGGAGTGTGTCGTGAGTGTGTCGGGAGTAAAGTTGGTCAGGATGGAAGACAGATTCATTTGCTCCATTCTGAGAGGCGTTACAGCCAGACCGATCCCACTGGTGCCCTGCAGCCAGCCAGATGTTGATTCCTGCATGAACGCACAGAAAAAAAGCAAGCGGATTAAACATTGAGTCCTTCACTTTAATTCAAATTCAATCAGATACAATCCTTTTTTTTAACAAAGGTGGCATTTTTATTTTCTCTAAAAAAAAAATTCTTCAGAATTTGAAGTCAAAATTGCCTAAAGTAAAAAAAAGACCCACTTTTAGATTTCATTTACTAAACACAGGCTAAAAATGTCCAAAGGGGGCTTTAAGCACACAGTCAATCTTCATTCATGACTTTACATTCTACACACCTATACTAATAAAAACAATGAATCTCAAAGAATTGAAGCATATTGCTGGGTTGTTGGTCTGAGATGATTAAAGAAATGTTTATTTAATAGTAAAAAAAATAAATAAAAAATATTTTTGATTAGTAATATGCACTGCTAAGAACTTTATGTGGACAAATTTAAAGGCGATTTTCTCAATATTTCTCAATCCTCAGATTCCAGATTTTCAAATAGTTGTATCTCGGCCAAATATTGTCCTATCCTAACAAACCATACATCAATGGAAAGCTTATTTATTCAGCTTTCAGGTGGTGTATAAATCTAAATTTCGCAAAATTTACCCTTATGACTGGTTTTGTGGTCCAGGGTCACAAATAAGCACATGAATATATATATATGCTTGACAATGACAACTGACCCCTGCATAGGTGTCTGCTCCAGCAGACGACATGCTGCCCCAGGAACTGTAGTCTCCTGACACAGCCTTTGTCCGTCCTTCCTTTTTCCTCCGCCTTTCATTGAATTCTCCAGCACCCCTCTTTGACCAGCGGCTGACATTAAGTCCACTCACACAAACTTTACGACCGGTGCCAGTACCAGTACCTGTGCGTTCTTTAGGCGCAGCAGGTGGTCGTGTTTTGCCATGAGCTGCAGAGGCAGGCGGAGAGACCGGAGGTGGTTGGAATGATGCAGACAAGTGTTGAACAACTGCTTCAGCATTACTGGGAGTCTTATGATTTATTGAGCTGGTTGGGATAACATTCCCCGTCTCTTTAAGAGGTGGAGAGGTGGCACTGTCCCTGTGGCAGGTGTATGGGGAGTCGGGGCAGGGTGCTTTTGTTGCCCCCTGGTGGACAGAAGGATACGCATCCAAGTCTAGACGTGGAAGGCTGACAGCGAGGGAAGATAACAGACATTCAGCCTTAAGACGCCCAATAAGGGACTGCTTTGAGCAAACTGCTCCAGCAAGAGGAGAAGTGGAAAGAGACTTAGAGGAGGAGAGATAGAGTGATGGTTTGGATAGTGAAGAGCAGCTGGATGATAAAGTTATATAGGTTTGGCTGTTAGTTGCTGCCACGGAGGACACCAAACAATCGGAGGCAATTTTCTCTTCCCGTTTGCTGTCGCAGCTTTGCACCAACAGGTAGTCTGAGACGTCTATTTTCTCGAGCATTACGGCTACATCCACTGTGCGACACCTATATATCAGACAAAACAACAAACTTATTCAAATCAAATCATTTGACAGTTTTTACACCATCAGTCAAAGGTTTGAACATATCTACTCATTCTCTATTAATACCATTTTCCACATTCAGAAAAAAAATAGTTTGAACATCAAAATAATGAAATGACAAAACAGGAATAAAGGAATTTGGTTTTCCAAATAAGCAGACACACTTTGCAGGGATTCCAGGATTTCATGAGGTGCACACTGGGATACTTTTTAAACTGTATGTATGCTGGAAATTTGTTGGCTGCCATTCCTTCACCATCTGGTCTAACTTAGCCATACTGATGTTAGACAGAAAGTGGACTTCTAATTACATAAATGTGTTGATTATATGCTGAGATTTAATTATTTAATTGTTTTGTCATAAAACCTTGTTTTTGAGAAAATTGACATTTTTTGACTGTTCAAACAAATACCAATGCATCAATAACATAACAGAACAACAAAAGGGATAGTACAAACTAGTCCAAAACAACAACTGACCCTTCACCGGGAGTTTGATTGACAGGCGATCTGACTAATCAAAGTTCATCGGACTTGAACTTGAAAAACTGACATCTTTCTGTGGTTGAAACAAGATACCTTCTGACGTTCATTCATGTTTATTTGGAGCTATAACTAGTAAAGAGGAAGAGATGATCGGTTCATGAGACGCTACAGCGATCTGTCACGACACATTAAAGAGCAACTAAAAGCTATTTATTGTTTGAATTTCTTTTAAAAAATTAGAAAATATAAGAGCTGAGACTTTGTTTCATATCAGAAGTAACCTGCTCTGTCTTGTCTGTCGGTGCGTCCTCTACGATGTATATGAGAACATGATGTGTGGTGTGAGAGCGCCATGGCTTGTTGGACATAGCAACAATAACTAAGGGGGGCGGGTCTTTGCGAAGGGTCAGTTGACCTAACTGACTTTCATTGTATTTTTTTTTAAATATCTTCTTTTGTTTTCCACAGAACAACAAAATACATGCAGTTCTGGAACAACATGAGGGTGATTAAATGACAGAGTAACAAAAAAAAACAATGCATATGTAGTGCACATATTTACAATTTTTGCTATATGCTCCTCTCTAGAGATAGGTTTTCTACTCAAGACATATCGACAACTTTAGGTAACTGTTAGGTGATAAATTGCTGAGGAAAACTCAAATTGTTTCCAAACTTTTGACTGGTCATATAAACGTTTGCTGCCAAAACATCTCTCTAATAAAAAATAAAAAAAACATTCATAAATCACAAATGTAAGATTTTTCTCTTTGTAAATAAAGAGCCATTACTCACCTCTCTTTTAGCTCATCTGCTAAAGATTCTAGGCGTGACTGTGGTGACACGCATCCAAAACCTGTGCTTGCCTGCGCAGACGTGGCCTCTGCACATCCTTCTTTTCTCTGATCCCTCTCTCCATCCCCAGCTCTCTCTTCCACAACTGCATCATGTTCTCCCTCCCTCTGCTCCATCACTCTCTCTCCAGAGGAGATGCCTGGGTTTGGGAGCTGGTGGCTTGTCTTCTCCTGTGCAGTGTGGTCACATGCTTTGAAATTCTTCAAACTGTGAAGGCTGTATTTTTCTGTAAGTTGGTGAAGTTCATCAAAGCTGAGGGAGGAGATCTCACTGATGGAGGGCTCTGGTAGGTTTTGGAGCTGTCTGCAGACCAGGGAAGGGGTGCTCGAGAGCAGGGGACGTTTACTTGGGAGCTGCTGGTCATCGCTATCATTGAAAGAGACCTCAGCCAGAGCTACGCGGTTCTGTGAGAGTTTGCGGTTCTTGTGAGCAGCATGATTATTTGAGTCCATGTAGAACGGCTTCCTGCTCGCAACACGCTTGTTTTGGGAGAAGGGAGGAAGGAAATCATCTGAGGAATTTAGCGTGTGGTGAAGAGCAACAGACTGGGGGGGAAGAAAAAATTATTGTTTTAATGACAATCCAACAGCATTTTCATTCTAACAAACAAAGAACCCTCAGCAGACTGTTACTTACGATCGGCTTAGTTTGGATGGGTGCCGGTGGTCTTCTGCGATGTGTGACAAACCTGCTCAAACAAGGAGCGCCGAACACTTTCTCAGCACTACAGGGATACAAAACAACATTTCACTCATGCCAAGTCAAGTAACAGCAGTGTTGGGGAAAGTTACTTTTAAAAGTAATGCATTACAATATTGCGTTACTTCCTAAAAAAGTAACTAATTACGGTACTTAGTTACTTTTTATTGAAAGTAATGTTACACGTTACTTTTGCGTTACTTTTTAAATCTGGGCTGGGCTTGCTTGTTTGCTTTTAATATAAAAAGTTATATTTTTGGCAAATATAAAAGCCCTTTCACACCAAAAGCCTCAGGCTGAAGGAAATGTAAATTCATATCTGTACAGTAGAACACAGAAGAAGAAAGTTCAACACTCTTTAGCAATAAAAAAAAGAAGAAGAAATGTTAGTTTATCTTGTGTAATTTTTGCTTAGTATGGTTGAATTGGATCACTGAAGGTCAGCAGCAAATCGGTTAATAAAATGGGATTAAATACATAAAGGATATTTGTATTATTTAACATATTTAATTATTGCAGCTTTGAGTCATATTCTGAGTTGCGTTTAACTGTTTTTATTAATTTTGAGGAAAACTAAATCTGATCTTTTTTTTTTTTGAGTGAGTGAGATGAATTAATGCATGTTCACATTTATTCTAGAACTAAAGTAACATCTTACTCCCGATTTCTCTCAACAAGGGGACAGGAGAGCTTTCAATCAATAAATGGGGAAAAAAAGTAACTGGCATTACTTATTTGAAAAAGTAACTCAGATTTTTTCTGGTAAATTGAAAAGTAATGTGTTACTTTACTAGTTACTTGAAAAAAAGTAATCTGATTACGTAACTCGCGTTACTTGTAATGCGTTACCCCCAACACTGAGTAACAGTAATGATTTTCAGATTTTTTTTTCAAAATGTATAAGACGACTTACCCAGCACATTCATCAGCAGACGTTTTTGGATGGACTTCATGCTTCATCACACAGGAGTCATCCTCATTTTCACTGCTGCTGAGAATTATCAGTTTATTTATTTTTGGCTTCTTTGTCGTTCGAGTCTTCCTCACAGCTGTAGTCCTTACTGATGGTTTTGCATTTTTCTTCTTTCTGCAAAAACAGAGCCATACGGAACAGTGAAGAATGAGAACTGAGAATTTCTAATGGGTTTTTAGAATCTTCAAATTATGAGTAAATAGTAGTAATATAATTTTATTTAATGCCATGTCAGCATCTGAGGCTATTTTCATGGCAAAAACTAATATTATAGTAATATTATACAAGATTTGTAAAATTAGCATATGATAAAAATTCTAAAACCGTTTCAGGCAAAATCTTACTAAATACGTCCTTAAGTGAACTATTTTCATAAAAGAGCTTTCTACTTGCATTAAAACCGGGACAGTCCAAAAGAATATGTTTAATAGAAAGGGGGTCTTGCTGAATATGCATAGAGTTGGGTCAGTTGAGTCAGTATTGTGACCATCTCGTAAAGACC
>NW_015643640.1:196513-219417 GCF_001515625.1 Sinocyclocheilus rhinocerous | reverse complement strand
CTGAATAAATAGTAAATAAACATTTTCTAACAAAAAGTGCAAAGTAACAAGAAGAAAAAGAGAAAAATGCACAAATAACTTGTATGGAGATTTTACCATCTACGAGAAGCTGCAAAAGACACAGGCGCAAGTGGAATGTACAAAACATGGTGACATTAATTTTTAAGTAAATATAATGTGCGATATATTGCGTCACCAAAAATGATTGAAATCATGTACATATATTGCGCGATAAGTCGATATATTGATTATTGCGACAGGCCTAAAGACCACTTGATCAAATCTGGTTTTAAGTAAGATTAAAAATCTGTTTGAGATTTCTGGATGGATTTAAATTATGAGTAAAATAAGATCTAGGGTACATGTCACTGGAAGGTAACACAACAATTTGTAGTGAAATAATATTCTCGGTCACACTTTAGTTTTGGAACCAATTCTCACTGTTAACTATGACTTTGCCTAAATAAACTCCAAATGACTGCTTATTAATAGTTAGTAAGGTAGTTGTTAAGTTTAGGTATTTGGTGGATTAAGGGATCTAAAATATGGTCATGCAGAATAAGCCACTAATAAACGGCCAATATGCTAGTAATATGCATGCTAATAAGCAAGTTAAGAGTGAGAATCGGTCCTAAATTCTCTGTGTGGACATTTCATCTGTTCTGCACAATGTTAGTAAACTATGTGTTCTAGTGTGTTGTTTTGCCACAATCCAGACCTGAACAATGAGGACGGTGCATAGTTTTCCTCATCACTCCCGTTCTCCTTTATGGCAGTCATGGCTTTGCTTTTAGCAGGACGGGAGGCTCTTTCTCTTATTCTCCTATTCACAGACAAAGACATGAACTGTCATGGATAATATCAGCTTCCCTATAGAAAAGTTAGACCACAGTTTTGCCATATAAAATGGCTTTGTTAATGAATAAATGGATGCAAGCATGTTTTACCGTTTCTTGGGTTGTGTGGTCTCTGTTATGGACTGATCTGATGAAAGAGTGCTTGAGAAAGAGAAAGCTGCTTTCTTCAGGTCAGGGGAGAACCAAGGCTCCACCTTTCGCATTCTTTTACTGTACGTCTTGATAAACACTGGCCCATTTCTTCCTCTTGCATTCATCTTGGATCTTTACTACAGAGTAGAATTAAACAATTACTAAATAAAAATGTAGAAACAACATATACAACCCGTAGCTTAAATGACTAGAGCATGTAATAGCAAAGGCAAGATCATGGGTTCACAATGCAATTCGCTTTGGGAGGAAGTGTAAATGTAATTCCTGTGTTTTATTTTTAACAGGTCGTTACTAATGTTAGTTACACTTTACAATGTAACTACAATGTACACTTTACGTTTTTAAACAGTTAGCACGTACTAATAATAAATACTTTAGCTACATTTAATTTCAACATTTACTAATAAATAAAGATCAGTTAACATTAATCAATGCACTGTGAACTAATATGAACATGAACATTTTTATAAACAAAGGCTGTAAAATTAATGTTAACAAATGAGACCTTATTGTACAGTACTACATAATGTTTATAAACGTTCCCGTTCACAACCTGCAGAATTTTGTATTTCACTATTTTTGTAATAATCTTTAAAAGAGGAGATTATCTAAAAATCTCTTCATGTTAACTGTCTACCCGATATGTTTTAGGCTTATTTATAATAAAAAATCTTCTAGATAAGTGCATTTGAAACTGATCAATAATTCATGACCCCCTGAAAAAAAGTATGTAACGTTATGCTAATACCAAAACAAACAAGGCGCTAAAAACCAACGCAAACAAGCAAACTAAACACTAGAGGAAAGTGACATTTCACTGACTGTTTTCATATATACACATTTTAAGAACAAACTGCTTTCGGTTACTAAAACCTGGAATGTAAATTAAATATATTAAAAAATGAGTGTGAATGATTACTTCATTCTCGACAGAAAACACTAAAGCTAATAGGAAACCGCTAACGTTAACTTATAACGTTATACAGGAAACAACTGCACTACGATGCGGATGATTTAAAATGAAAAGCGTTATTATGTTGTCAACTGAATT
The DNA here is from genome assembly GCF_001515625.1 of Sinocyclocheilus rhinocerous. Taxonomy (NCBI): domain Eukaryota; kingdom Metazoa; phylum Chordata; class Actinopteri; order Cypriniformes; family Cyprinidae; genus Sinocyclocheilus; species Sinocyclocheilus rhinocerous. The sequence goes on along the minus strand of NW_015643640.1, from coordinate 217,356 downwards.
TACCTCTACAACGTGTTATCGACATGCAGATCCCTTCTCGAGATTACGTAATAACTGTATGATTAAAAAATGTCAAATATGAACAGAACTGATCGTCATTCTAGCAAACCGCTTCGCGTTCAAACTGAGAAGAGTCGCTGCCTGATTGGGTTTTCTTCTTCTTCATGTTTAACGGCCGCTCACTCCTTTGGATCATTACCGCCACCTACTGTACATGAGCAACTTTTCCACTGCTGGGTCAGATCGGTTCGTATTCGTGACATCCACTCTTTTTATTTATGTCTTAATTTAGTAGTGTATAACTGTAGGAACTGTTATTCCTTCAAAACAATCAAACCATCCACTTTGCCCGTTGTTTCAACATATTTAAAGAATAATGCATGCATTGCAGTAACAGTACAGCAAACATGCCCCTGCAAGTAACACGAAAAAAATGGAGTGGATGTCATGACACAATCTTTTCAAGTAGGCCTGCATTTTTTGAGGAAAAACCATAATGTTTTAAAATCTTATGAAGCATGAAATATCAGCTATTAATGAAACATACAATAAATAAATTAAACATCAAATACAGACCTATTGTATGGTAATTATAACTACGTAACCTAACCCTAACCCTAACCACACCACTTCGATAAATTACTGTAGAGATTAATACAAAAACTGGGGAAAACCAACAGCAGGGCTTGACGCTTACTTTTTCCCCAAAGAGTACATGTGCTCATGAGTTGAAAAATGTAAAAGCGCATTAAAAAACACAAAGCAAATTTTTCAAATAATGTGTTTTCAATGTGTTATCAATGCAGCATAGCCCTGATGAATCTGTGCTCATGAGTTGAAAAATGTAAAAGCGCATTAAAAAACACAATGCAAATTTTTCAAATAATGTGTTTTCAATGTGTTATCAATGCAGCATAGCCCTGATGAATCCTTCTGGCCTGATGGCGCATGTGCTCTCTCAGGCTAAGATAACACAAAGCACTCTTTTCATGTGTCCCAGTGGCCTAATGGATAAGGCATCAGCCTCCGGAGCTGGAGATTCAAGTCTCACCTGGGTCATCTTTGGTAAGTTAACTTTAAGTTGGCTAAACAATAAATTCCAGCATGCTTCTATCAATGCAGCATAGCAATTGGAATTTGTGTAGTTTTTTGTGCATCAGACTGTCAGAGTACACCTCTGGCCTGACTGTGCATGCAGGCTGAAGATACACAAAGAGCAAAAGGCCTAATGGACATGGCCTCAGCCGCTGGAGCTGGCTACTGTGGGTTCAAGTCCCACCTGGGTCATTTTCAGCAGGCTACTTTTAAGTTGGCTGTGAAAGAAATTCCAGGATGATTCTATCAATGCAGTATAGTTATTGTGAATCCTACTTGACTGATTGCGCATGTGCTCTCTCAGGTTAAGACAACACAAAGCACTTGTTTGAAGTGATCCAGTGGCCTAATGGATAAGGCATCAGCCTCCGAAGCTGGGGATTGTGGGTTCAAGTCCCACCTGGGTCATCTTTGCTAAATTGGCTTTGCAGGAAATTCTGGTATGCTTCTATCAATGCAGCATAGCCATGGCAACTGGAATTTAGAATTTGTGTAGCTGTGGCAGTTTTGTGTGCATCAAGCTGTCAGAGTACACCTCTGGCCTGACCATGCATGCAGGATGATGCGCAAAGAGCCAAAGGCCCAGTGGGCTAATGGACAGGGCTTCAGCCTTTGCAGTTGGCTACTGTGGGTTCAAGTCCCACCTGGATCATCTTTAGCGGGCTACCTTTAAGTTGGCTGTGAAAGAAATTCCAAGATGCTTCTATCAACGCAGCATAGCCATGATGAATACGTCAGGCCTGATGGCGCATGTGCTCTCTCAGCCTAAGCTAACACAAAGCACTCTTTTCGTGTGGCCCAGTGGCCTAATGGATAAGGCATCAGTCTCCTGACCTGGGTATTGTGCGTTCAAGTCCCACCTGGGTTATCTTTGGTAAGTTACCTTTAAGTTGGCTTTGCAATAAATTCCAGGATGATTAATTTAGAATTTGTGTAGCTGTGGCAGTTTTGTGTGCATCAAGCTGTCAGAGTACACCTCTGGCCTGACCATGCATGCAGGATGATGCGCAAAGAGCCAAAGGCCCAGTGGGCTAATGGACAGGGCTTCAGCCTTTGCAGTTGGCTACTGTGGGTTCAAGTCCCACCTGGATCATCTTTAGCGGGCTACCTTTAAGTTGGCTGTGAAAGAAATTCCAAGATGCTTCTATCAACGCAGCATAGCCATGATGAATACTTCAGGCCTGATGGCGCATGTGCTCTCTCAGGTTAAGACAACACAAAGCACTCGTTTGAAGTGGAACTGGCCAGTGGCATGATGATGAATCCTTCTGTCCTGATGGCGCATGTGCTCTCTCAGCCTAAGCTAACACAAAGCACTCTTTTCGTGTGGCCTAATGGATAAGGCATCAGTCTCCTGACCTGGGTATTGTGCGTTCAAGTCCCACCTGGGTTATCTTTGGTAAGTTACCTTTAAGTTGGCTTTGCAATAAATTCCAGGATGATTCTATCAATGCAGCATAGCCATGATGAATCCTTCTGGCCTGATGGTGCATGTGCTCTCTCAGGCTAAGATAACACAAAGGTCTCTTTACATGTGACCCAGTGGCCTAATGGATAAGGCATCAGCCTCCGGAGCTGGGGATTGTGTGTTCAAGTCCCACCTGGGTCTTCTTTGGTAAGCTGGCTTTGCAAGAAATTCCAGGATGCTTCTATCAATGCAGCAAAGCCATGATGAATCCTTCTGGCCTGATGGCGCATGTGCTCTCTCAGGCTAAGATAACACAAAGCACTCTTTTCGTGTGGCCTAATGGATAAAGCATCAGTCTCCGGACCTGGGGATTGTGCGTTCAAGTCCCACCTGGGTTATCTTTGGTAAGTTACCTTTAAGTTGGCTTTGCAATACATTCTAGGATGATTCTATCAATGCCGCATAGCTATGAAGAATCCTGCTGGACTGATGGTGCATGTGCTCTCTCAGGTTAAGACAACACAAAGCACACTTTCGAAGTGGCCCAGTGGCCTAATGGATAAGGCATCAGCCTCCGGAGCTGGGGATTGTGGGTTCAAGTCCCACCTGGGTCAACTTTGGTGATTTACCTTTAAGTTGGCTCTGCAAGAAATTCCAGGATGCTTCTATCAATGCAATAATATGCCACAAATGCTGTTGACTGAGTCAACTTAAATTGAACCTGGACTGACACATTGCAATACCTGATACCAGATGACATACTTTGTAATGGGTATGCCTGTTTTTGAACTTTTCTATTTTTATTGCAGTTTTGGGAGCACCAGTTGAAATGATCAAGAACTTACCTGCACATACGTTTATTCCAATCCTATCTACACCACACCAACTTTTCTGCTTTTGTATGGATAGCTGACTACTACCATGCTCAGAGTATATTGGCAAAAAAAAACTATATAAAACTAACATCACAACTTGCCAAAATGGTAAATGGTTTGTCTTTGATGGGCTGCATTTAATTTGACTGTGCAAGAAATTCCAGGGTGATTCATTCAAATCAATGCCATACACATGAAAAATGCAAATATAAATATAGATAATATATAAATAGTCTTTAGATCAATATATAAAGTTTTTAAAATGTTTGAGTCAAGCAAACAACTAACGGTGCTAATATACGCTCAAGGTGTGCTGTAATACTACAGAAAATTCATGATCCTAACATTTATCTCCACACTGAAATCTCAGATGGCCAGACATTGATTCATTATTTAGGAGTTGTTAAAATACTGGTGTCCGGGATGCTGTTAGCCTGGAGACTAGTGTGTACACTGTGAGTTTTCCGAAGCTTAGCTTAAATGTGTGATTAGAATAAATAGTGCTCATAAATGGCTGTTGAGATATTCTCAGTTGAAACGAGTTGAGTCTTTGGACCCAGAAAAACAATTTTCCTTACGTCATGGCTTAACAAGAAGACAGAGGTTTAGTCCAGCACCTATTAAAGTCTTTTCATCAATCTACATTTTAGCAGCTCATTTTCATGCAAGGCTTGGTTTAATACTTACTAAGGTGAATGAATTTATACAGTATGTCTCCATATAATCAGGTTTTAGTAGGCAGTCTGAGGTGACAGTGTTCATTTTTACTTACTCTCTTTTCATTCTCATTCCATTCTCCTTTTATGATCAGTTGCTCTAAGATTCTGTAATTGATCAAGTTTTTTTATTTGTGTAGCACCATTTGTAAAAGAAGAAAGGAAGCACCATTTCTAAAAGAAGAGATATAAAAAGTTAACACAAGAAAATATACTTCTCTGATGACATAATATGTTAGCACTGGTCAAGGATGCAAGGTTTGCACTGTATTTATGTGTGGTCAACATTCAAGACTGGTCTACTTATGCATTTTTAATGTGCATTAGTGTGGATGTCTGTCCATGTGCATGTGCAGGGTTAATTGTGCATTATTAATGTGTGTCCGTGCCAGACAAAGATTGTGTTACTCTACACATACACATGTGGGAACACGTCTACACCTGAAATATTAATGCCATTTATTTAACTGTTACAACCAGAGAATTTTCTTCAGTGGAAGGAACAAAGTAAACAATGAAGAAAGTGAGACATTCAAACAACGAACAGTCGTGCAGTAACTGTAAGCCACATATTAAGTTGCCAATGAGCCAATTTGCGAACAAATACAGGATTAAAGGAATTATTGTTTGAAAAAATTGAATAATCAGTAACTAACTGTTCTTTTGACACATAGTGTTACCAAATATATAAGCAATTGATTGCATCTTTAACTCTTTCCCCGCCATTGATGGAATTTTCTGGCTTGCCATGTTTCCACTGTTAGACAGTAGGAGGCGCTATTACACATCTTCTGAAAGAGTATTGAATCCATGGATCAAAACATGGTGAAGAAGAAGCAGAAACAAGCGATCGCACATGTAAAAAACATGATCATCAATCATTAAACAGCATTTAAATCAAAACTGCCTACACGCTAAAAAATGCTGGGTTAAATATAACCCAGCGCTGGGTTAAAAAGGGACAAACCCAGCTATTGGGTTGTTTTGATCCAGCTATTGGGTTGTTTTGATCCAACGGTTGGGTTGTTTTGAGTCAACCGCTGTTTGTCCCTTTTTAACCCAGCGCTGGGTTATATTTAACCCAGCATTTTTTAGAGTGTAACGTTACCGAATGAAATGTTGATCTAGGAAGTGTCTTAGGGCTGTGAAGCTTTGGGTGTGTTGATGGAAGCAATTTACTCCATCTATGTTTTAATCATCTATCTGAATTCCATACAGACGTAGTCATTGACAAAAACACAATTTTCTCAGCTTTTTGTTAAAAATGTTGCTTTTTTATGAAACTTACCCACATTCAGGTGCTGAGAAAAAAGAATGCATGAAGCTAGAATTAAACTTTTTGTTTGCTTGTTCAAAGCAGAGGCTCCGTTCTTTCTTTTGACATTTTGCATGTTCAGATATTCATACAACAAAATATTCTGGGGGCCATGAGATTTTTGTAAAAATTATCAAAAATGATGGCGGTGGCTGGCCACTTTTTTTTTTAAATAACGCTGGTGGGGAAAGAGTTAAGATGTAAACGGCTCTAGGTTGCCTTGGCCATGACAAGGATACTCATGAGGAAGACCATGATGAAAAACACCCACATGAAGAATCTGTCCATCACCTTGGCAACCTTCTTCCACTCGGCCCCTTTGGCCTGGTGTGCCCTCTGCTCTCTGAAACAGTTAGCTATGTACTCAATGTTTCGCACCACTTTCTGATGTTGGCCACAGGCGCATACAGATCCTGTGCCACTGGTGGTCTTATTGCAACTATCTGCTCCAAAGGTTTTGCTGTAGCTGTTATCGTGGTGATAGGCGACTCCATTGAGATAGCCATTGCCGTGATCGTAGGTGTATCCATTAAGTTTTTCTGGAATGGAGAGTTCGCTATCTTTGAGTTTCTCCTGGCTTGTTAGTGGGAGCTTTTCGCTTCCATCTCGACCAATGTAGTGTGTGTATTTCGGATGTCGGATAGGGGAATTTGAAGATGAGCGGGTCCTCCTTTGCTGGTCATGCCTATGATGCCGATAGGCACTGTTGTTGCGACGGTACCCATTCCCATGCCGGTGGTCTCTGTGGCTGTAGCCGTTAAACTGACTGTGGTTTCTCTCATCATGGTGACAGTCTCCATAAAATCCTTTGTCAAAATACCCATCTCTCTCCAAGCTAGCCAGTGGGTCCTCAGAGAACAACGGGCCTCGGTCGCTTTCAGCTGTGGTGCAGTTCTCTCCTACCTCATACACAAAGAAGATCTTTGACATGTAGTCTATTATCAGGACTTTGGCCCAGTGGGGCACAGGTTTGGCTTCCGCTCCACAGAAGTGTATATTCATGATAAAGATAGTCAAAGATGTAGAGGCTGTTATCATGGTCATAGTTGCAATGTAGTATTTTCCTATAGGAAAGACACAAAGAAGGGATAAATAACAAAGAGGCTATACAATCACACAATCAGTGTTTGGGATTGACAACCATATGCACTCGAATTGTTCAACAGTTTATTGTATGTCTGTATGTCCACTTGTCAATGCTTATGACAAAAGACAATAAAGCTTGTTTTTCTTTGCATGATTATATTTGTACATCTCAATATTTTTTTTTCTATTGACTATATCGGCCAGCTATAACTAGAAATCATTCATTTCCAATGGAAAGTCGTATTAAGTCATATTGATGAGTACTATGTACAGTGCTGGGTAGATTACTTACAAATTGTAGTCCATTCCTGATTACCAAATTTTAGTTACTTACGTAATCCATTACCTTACACATTTTAGGTAATATAATCAGATCACTTTTAGATGACTTTTGGCCTAACTTGTTTATAACATTGTTTTAAATAGAATAATATTTCAGGGGGATAGTAACTGCAGGGGGTTTGTGCTTTTTTTTTTCTTTTCTATTCTTTTTTTTTTTTAAGTAATGCTTATAACTGAAATCGTAAAAATGTAAAATTAAAAGTAAATCTTCAGGGGGATAGTAACTGCAGGGGGTTTGTGCTTTTTTTTTTCTTTTCTATTCTTTTTTTTTTTTTAAGTAATGCTTATAACTGAAATCGTAAAAATGTAAAATTAAAAGTAAATAATTTTATCATTAAAATAAACACTAAAAAAGATTAAATATTTTATTTGTTCACCTGCATGTCATGTGACCATTAACCAACATTTAGAAATAATGTGAATTTGTGCATTTCAATGTGTTTGTAATGTAATACAGTTGTAAAATGTAATCATGTAATCAATAAAAAAGTAACCGTGGTTGCATTACGAGTATTTTAAAATGTAATATAATCTAATTACAAGTACTTTATTTTTGGAATCTGATTACGTAATCCAGATTACATGTTATTAGTTGCTACCTAGCACTGACTAGGTACACTCTAAAAAATGCTGGGTTCAAAACAACCCAACCGCTGGGTCAAAACAACCCAATAGCTGGGTTTGTCCCTGCTTAACCCAGCGCTGGGTTATATTTAACCCAGCATTTTTTAGAGTGTACTCTGAACTGATGAACTGATAGTTGATTGCAACTTCCACTAGGGGGAAATTGAGCCATGAGCCACTATAATCATAGTGACATATGGTTATCACTTTTGTTTATAGCCAAACTGTGCAAACCACATTTACAGGAGCGACAACAGTATTCTGTAGCCAGAGAGAAATTAAAATGAGGGTGAGTAAATGATGACAGAACTATTCTGCTCTACTGTAAACTCACCAATTAGTGGAACGCTTTCTGAAGGTGGCATACTCTCAGCCACCATCAGCTGAAATACAGTCAGAGCCAGCAGCACCGTCACCCCCAGTGAGACCTTCTCCCCAGAATCAGCTGGCAGGTAGAAGCCCAGTGGAGCCAGGAAAGAGATGAGGAAACACGGCAGAAGAAGGTTGAAGATGTAGAAGGAAGAACGCCGCTTGAGCAGGACTGTGTATGTTATGTCAGGGTATGGGTCCGAGCAGCAGCCGTACATTATGACGTTTTTAACGGCCGGCATGCCATGACACTCCCATTCCACATTTTCCACAAAGTCTGAAAGGTCTCCACCCTCCATGCCCATGGTGATGTCCACCTGGGGTTACAGTGGATATGATAGGACTTTTAGTAGGGGACAATTCAAAATTCTTTCTACCGATTCTTTCTTATATTCTTTCTTATATATGCAAACCATTTTTTCTTCTTTAATAAAGGTTCCATTTATTTTTATGTTTTTTATGAGCAGTAGAAATGAGGTTCCCGTGCATGAAGACAACGCAGAGGTCAAGCCACTATACATTTTATACAATTGTTAATATTCTTCCTCGCTATGTGTTTGTATATATTCCGATTTCACGTCATAATCTGTGGATGTTGAGTTTTTGTAGTTCACCCAAAAATGACATTTCTGCCTTCATTTACTCACTCTTATGGAAGCGCGTTTCCACCACTGATAAAAAAAATAAAAAAAAGGTAATTGTGACTTTTTATTATTATTTTTTTCACAATTTAGAGTTTGCGTCTCACAATTCAGACTTTTATTTCTCAGAATTGCATGATATAAACACAATTGTGAGAAAAAGTTTAAATATAAACTTATTGCATTTTCTCACATTTCTGACATTTTTCTCGAATTTTTTTGACTTCTTTTCTCAGAATTGTGACATATAAACTCGCAAGTTATAAAATCCAATTCTGAGGGGAAAAAAAGAGTTTATATGTGTTTATATGTGAGTTTATATCTCACAATTGTGAGAAAAAAAGTCCGAATTGTGAGGCAAAAAGTCACAATTACCTTTTTAATTTTTCATTCAGTGGCAGAAACAGAATTCCATACACCCTCCCCTTGTTCCAAACCTGTATGAGTTTCTTTCTTCTGCTGAACAGAAATGAAGATATTTTGAAGAATGTTGGTAACCAAACAGTTGACGGTAGCCATTGTATTTTTTTCCATACTGTGGAAGTCAATGGCTACCACCAGCTATTTTTTTTTTTTTACCAACATTCTTAAAAAAAAACAAAGATAGTGTTCAACAGCTGAAAGAAATTCATCCAGGTTTGTGGAGGGTAAATAAATGATGACAGAATTTTCATTTTTGGGTGAACTATCACTACGGATATTTCAAATACAACAGTTGACTTGTGTGTACTGAAAACTAAACTTTTTAAATGAGCAAATCAAAATGTGTTGAAATGCCCCTGTTCATACCTTTTACACAGATACATTGTTACATTACAGTGTGTGTACATTTTACATGTATTCAGATACAAAAAGTTTTTATCCAAGTAACTTATTGGAATTATTCAACACAAGTATGCATATACTATTGTACTTGCTATACAGCTGTCCAGTGCATATACCTGGTTGCCATTGTAGGTCCAGGAGCCAAAGGTAAGGTTGCACTCCTGACTATCAAAGGGGAAATAAGAGACGTCCACCCTACAGGAACTCTTAGTGATGGCAGGGGAGTCCCAAGTGATCTCACCATTATACCGCAACACCACATTCGTGTCTGGGGGTCCCGAGGAGTCCTCCTCATCCGCACTGAGCGAAAAAGTAATATAGAGATCAATAATTCAGTCTTCTATGTGTCCATTAATCAAATCTGAGCCTGCTGTCTACATATTAGTTAAGTCTGAATGTTTAAAGTTATGTACTGTTTACATGAGCAGATTTGTATTTTTTCCTGTTTTATGCAAGATGTTGTGTGTATATGTATTTACTTGTTATACAGAACGATGTCTGGTCTCCAAACAAGGTTGCCGGGTATTCGAATGACCTCAAGTCCATCATACTCATCTTTATCCCAGCACAGATAAGCATCATGCCAGATCTGACGCACCCACAGGTATGTGGTCAGCACCTGGTTCCTTTCATCCTAGCACAAAGAGTCAAGCACAAAGCAAAAGCAGCTGTCATTTACAGACCTGCACTAGCCAAATCATACGAAACAGCCGAATCTAAGAATTTATGTTATTGATGTCTCGCCATTTTGGATTTGAGCTCTGTATACATCAGTTATTTGATTTGTGAGTGAATAACCACCCAAATCTGGGTCTATTTATCATCAAAGTGATCACAGAAGACTTATGCACTGAGGATTACTTTCACGTCACCTTTATGTCCTTTTTGGAGCTTGAAACCTCATGTGCTTGCATGCTCAAATATCTATTTTTCTTTGAGGTAACAGTATGGTATGTTAAGACCAAGTATTCAGTCGCACGGGGTCTTGCTCTGCAAGATAAAACCCTGTTGTTGTACATGGAACACTTTCTCACAACAATGAAGAATGAAAGCGAAGAAAGTCTGAACCCTTAGGTTGCACTTAATGCCTTCTACATATCACATCTCATTGGTTAAAAGTACTCCTCGGGTTCAGTAAATTAATATTTGATTGGGTTTGATCAGGGCGGAAATTCAGTGCCTCTTGAATGAGAAATGCATTGTCTCTTTCTGGAACGCACATAAACAGTGTCTTATATAACCATCATCCACAGACAGCGCACACAAACACTGACATAAAACCACACAATTACAATTACAGCAGTTAAACAGATTTCTGTCATCATCGTCACTGCAAAACTTTCTTTCTTTCTTTCTTCTGTGGAACAAAGAAATATAAAGATCAACGTGGTCCAATATTTCTAAATAAATAAATAACTTCCAAAGAAGAAAGAAATGCTTTGGACTGAGAGTGAGAAAATTATGACAGAATTTTCAGTTTTGGATAAACGTTTACGCACCAACAAGATTATAAAAATAACAAAATCTCAATGTTTTGATCTAGTCTGTTGTTTTCTTAAAGGCACAATATGTACGATTTTTTTATTCTTCGCTTCGACGGCTTTCAGCCTCACCCTGCTTCATTCTACTACGTTAATAAATCATTAGCTCATCCATGAACATGATTTCTGCCCGAGTCCTGTCGGATTGCGTCGGCTGTGGGGATGAAGACCACAACTCCCATGATTCCACACTCAGTCACTACGTCATCAAACTACGCCTTTGTTTGTTTGTTTATTTTGAATACGCTCCCTCCAGTGGTGAAAATTACATATTGTGCCTTTAAGTATTAGCATAACATCACCTGCAAAGAATGTGTTCTACAGTAAATGTGTGGGTTCCAAAAGTCTGAAACCACACTGAAAATCTTAGATTCCAAATTAAATTTGAACATGGAAATAAATAAATATTTTAAGATTTTGAAAATGTAAAACAAATAAATGGTATGGCGTAAAAATGAATAAGAAAAATTTGAGCTTCTGCATTCATTTTAGTCAACTAATCAAATAAACGTACTTGTGACATTGTGCATAAAGTCAGATGTTATTGCCTCCACTGAAGCACAAGATTGATTCTTTAATCATGCTGGATAACAATTTTGTAGAAACGTGTGCTCATTTCAGCTTGAGTGCTGTGGCAATTAAAGCAAAAGTTATAATTTGCTAATTCAGTGTTTTACTCAAATTGCAACACTATACACACACACACACACATTCCATATTCTCCTTATTTTAAAGCGGACATTACTTTTGTGTAAATAAGTAGAAAATATATATAAACTAATAGAGAGAAAAAAACTAAGACGAGTAACACAAATCTTATTATCCAACACATTTGTAGGTTACTTCATCACACATACTGATGCACTGAATAAACACTTTGAAGGGAGAATAAACATGATCCGCAGTGGCACACTTGGTAGACAGTGTTATACATTAGTCACGCAGCTCACACCATACATACACACATATAATGTTTACAGTGTCACAGGATACAGAGAGTTAATGAGAAGAGGATCCACACAATAAACATTTGAGAAGTACTGACACCTAGAGGTATCCATTATAACTGCAACTGTAGTGGGGGGCAAGTTTGTCCAAATATTATTTGGACAAAAATCTTTTTTCTCCACTGATGGTCATTCAAATGTGGCTGTGTATTCATTTGGATTAATTAATTGTTTTTGTAAACAACATAAAATATCCAATGTAAAATCTGTGCTAAAGCAAAAGCTTCTTGTGCTAATCAAACATGTAATGTAAGCTTCACCAGTGAGAACATGCTTTTTTAATGGCTAGGCACCATTAGCAAATGCTTCCAATACATTCATTAGTAGTTCACTGTTGTTATTTAAGCACTAGGCCTGAATGAGTGTGAATTTGAGCTAGGCATGTATTTTCAAAGGTTAAAATTTGGGGCAATTGTGCAATCTTTGCGGTTTTAGCATTAAGTCGCCAAAGTATGATCAGAACATACATGTGCCATGCCACATCAAGGCCAGTCGGACAGCGTGTGGGTGTTTTGCTGGTGAGATATACTGTATGCCTTGATCTCGTGATTTCAAACCCACTGTTTCTGCAGTAGCTCTGATGCATGTAGCTGTAACCTCATTCTGTTCTATCATTCAGTAAAAGCATGAGGTAAAATAGGTGCAATGTTCCGTAGTCGTGTGTGTTTAGTGCTCACCATATCTTTGATCTGTGAGAGTGTGATCTGTAGAGTGACGTTAAGGGCTTCGTCTGTGTCCTCCACAGGCCGTAAAGCGTTAGAATAGTTCTCCATCAGGTCGTTCAGCAGTTTTTGAGCAAAACGACCCTGAGCAGAGAAAACAACTACAGCGGACAATATAGTTATTCAGTTGTTTAAACTTAAAATAAGCTTAAAAATAATGCATATGTTGAAATACAAACAATAAGCATTATGTAGTATATATCAAATTACTATTTATACATGTATGAATGTGTGTGTGTGTGTGTGTGTGTGTGTATAAAAACAAAATACATTAAAATCTGGATGTAATTATAAAAGTATTTCTGAATCAGTATTTTCATGTGGTTTTACTAGAGTTTTTCCAGAATATATATATATACTGTATATGTATGTGTATAGTTAGTTCAAGAAAATTAGTAATTAATTCTCTGAAAATCTCTTATCTGACACAATTTTGCTTATCAAACAAATTAATCTTGTTTTAAAGGATGTTTAGTTATTTTACTGAAAAACAAGGCAAAATACAGATTAAGTCAATTATTTTAGCATCAGCATTAAAAGGAGCATGAACTTACCATGTAGCAACATGCTAATGTGAATCACAAGAAATATGATCTTCATTTTTCAGAAGAATGGCAAAAAATAAAATAAAATCTGCCAGTTATTATTTGACCCTTTTTGGTCAAATAATCCTCATTTGCTGTCCATAGTCATATGTAATTTGCTGCAGAGGAGGAAAGAGAAATTGCGAGAAGTTCCATATCGAGGTGAACGTTGAGAGCAGTGGTGTGTCAGGTACAACACTGAAGGCCTGAATGTCATTCTTACTGTTTCTCTGGAACAAGAGCCGAGGTATCACATAGCATGCACACTAACACACTTACACACACACACACACACACACACACACACCTTGTCACTGTGGAAATATTCATCTATATGCAAGAAGAAAGTGTATGTTTTAATATTGGGGATCTTCTGTTCTTTCAAAAGCAGAAACATGTTATGTGTTATCTTCTGCATGCTTGTTATGGATGGTCTGTTGTGATTGTGTGTGATTGAATGTGTTTGTCCGTCACAGTGAGAGCCGATCTGACAAGGGTTTCATGCAGACAGGTCATGTTGTGGTTTGAATGTTACACACAATGAATTTTAAAGGAAGAGAGGTCTGTCTCTGACACATGCACACACTGAATTTCAAGACAGCAGAGATGAACAGGTAATGTGTTATGAGGTATAAAATCCAATCCAATGCTTTTTAACCACCTTTTCTGTCTCATTAAAGAGTGAGAACAAGTAATATTGTTCCTGTATTCGTTTACTAGTGAGCTTTTTTCAGTGGCTAAGGCACAGGAATTAAAATGATATAAACTAATACTATTGTGCCACATTTATTCAGACTACATTTGTGATAGTGCACTAATTTTTGATATTTTACATGAGATAGAGCAGGCTATGAAACAATTAAAGTTTATGTACCAAGGAATTACATTAGTTAAATCAGTTAAACAAATCCACTTTGTCAAACAAACAAATAAATATATATATACAGTATGTATCCATGTATATAGTTAGTTCAAGAAAATTAGTTCAAAATATATTCTCTGAAAATCTCTTATCTGACACAATTTTGTTTATCGAACAAATTAATCTTGTTTTAAAGGATGTTTAGTTATTTTACTGAAAAACAAGACAAAATACAAAGACAAGACAAAATAATACAAGACAACAATGAAACAATTAAAGTTTATGTACCAAGGAATTACATTAGTTAAATCAGTTAAACAAATCCACTTTGTCAAACAAACAAATAAATAAATATATACAGTATGTATGTATGTATATAGTTAGTTCAAGAAAATTAGTTCAAAATATATTCTCTGAAAATCTCTTATCTGACACAATATTGCTTATCAAACAAATTAATCTTGTTTTGAAGGATGTTTAGTTATTTTACTGAAAAACAAGACAAAATACAAAGACAAGACAAAATAATGTGCTATATATATGCATGTCAACATATTTGTTACATATTGACACAACTAGCACATATTGACACAACTAGCATTCAAATTTGCTATCTTTACAAAATACAAAGACAAGACAAAATAATACAAGACAACAAAAATAATGTGCTATATATATGCATGTCAACATATTTGTTACATATTGACACAACTAGCATTCAAATTGTGCTGAAAAATCATATTTTGCTATCTTTAAAGCAGTCATGGTGTTGGAAGATACCAATTTTACTTATTAAAAATCACAGATACATTCTTTGCATTTGTCCCTTTTTAACCCAGCGCTGGTTTATATTTAACCCAGCATTTTTTCGAGTGTGACAAAGCTGAATCAACGTATTGTGAACATTTTATAAATTTATAAATTTCTCTCTCTATTTATTTATTTATTTATTTATTTGAAAAGTTATTTCAAATAAATGCGGAGATGTTTATTAGCATGTCAAATCATGGGATATGTTTTGTCCCGTGTGTAAAGAATCAGTTATAATTAAGTCCCATTTTACAAGTAACTTACAGTTTTCTATGCACCTATGGATGTTTGTAACGAATTTCTTTAGATTGTGTCAGACAGCCCCCTCATATTTCCCAGCGCCTACGCAGGAATACAAGCTCATACACACACACAAGGACTGTAGGGTCTGAAATGACGAGAGATGAGAGGAATAAGACAGGAAGTGGTTCTTCTCGAGACGTCTTTCTATCTTTCTGTTTCTTTCTCAGGCGTAGGAGAGTTTCATATCCTGTAGCGCAATTCGACACATTACGCTGCAGAACTACATTACCCAGAATGCTCCAGTATAGACAATCATTCTCAGGGATGACTAAATATGTTGCTTAAAAAGGAAGCTGTTTTTCGATAATTGTCATTTCTTCTTCCATTTTTCTCTCTTACCTGTTCATGTTACACTGCGGCAGAGCAGGTAAGTGTATCTTTAGAGATAAAATGTCACAATCAAAGGACATAATGACTCAAAATGACTCAGGATGGGTATTCTCTTTGTACTGTCTGAAATTAAGGTGATTCTTTCAGTATCATTTTCAGAGGTATCTTCCCTGTCCTACACAATCCTTCCTCTCTGACTCACTGTTGGCCAGATGACACAAAGTGTGGAAAATCCTAAAGGTTCAAGTGATGATTTTTTTTTATATATCTCTGCTTATTTTTGCCTATGTTTTTTTTGCTAATTTCAACATCCTGAGGTGCTTAAATGCATATGTCGCTTATCTGATGATGCACAATCTCTTAAGTTTTGGCTTAACTGTCATAAATAGGTGATTGTGCAAGGCTTTGATGCTTTATGGGTGGATTGTGTGTGTGTGTGTGTGTATCAGAGCGCTCGTGTGGTAAGAGAACAGTGCAGGTGTTTCCTGTTGTAAAAAAGAGAACAGAATGTGTGGTAGGGTCGCATACAACGAATGTGTATATGCATGCGTGTATTGATTTTGTGTGTTGTGCAGACCACAGCACTTTGTAAATTGGCCAAATTTGGACTGAGGCATATTTGTAATATATATACAGTATCAGTCTCTCGTACACACATTATAGTTTAAAGCCTAGTTCTTTAAAGGGAGAGTTCACCCAAAAATGACAATTCTGTCATCATTTACTAATTTCCATGTCATTTCAAAAATGGACTGATTAACTGTTATTGTCCGTGCAGTTTAAGTTATTGAAGTCCAAAATAACACTGGACCCCTTTGTCTTTTATTGTATGGACAAAAAACACAGAATGTTTTTGTTTAAAAAAAAATAAATAAAAAAATCATAAATGCACCATTAAGCTTACGTCCTATTTGCTTCACTTGCACATTAAGTGCATTCAAATAGAGTAGTAAATAAAATAATTTTTTCACTTCCTCTTTTGTGGTTTATATATATTGCAGTTTGAGTACAGTCCTGTTGTTACCTAATGCCACCTTTTATTTGATTAAAAATAAAAATAACTCATAAGCTATACCAAAAGCTTGAATAAGCCCAGTGTATAAATGTAGTTCATTTTCATTCTTCTCATTAAACCACACACCCATGTTAAGTTGACTTCTAGAATCAGTACAAAATATTTCGGAATACCTTAACTTGCGAAACATTTATTAAGAGATTTACACCGTATTTCACAATGCAGATATAGTGTTTTTCTGTGTTAGCACAACGTGGTTTCAGTGAATTCAGCGAGAGACGTTCTCCTGTTGGGATGTGGTTTCGGGGTCTGAACTCTTTAGTTCTCCAAAAGCACGGCCTACATCACCCCATCTCCATAAACCACATAACATATACTCCCTCTTTCTGTTGCTCTGTCGTCCTCTTCTCCTCTTCCTTTCATGTAATGCGAGTAGTAGAGCGCATCTCCTTTGTTTTTACATCTCGCCTGAGCGTTCATTTGATAACAATTTTATAAAAACATTCCACTGCCTAGTTACGTATGGCACGAAGTTGTCGTGCCATACGTATGGCTGCATGTTGGGGATATTATAAATAACTCTATTCTGTGCATTTTCCTCTGATGTCTTCTATGCATCAGGCCTTAGCCTCATGACTTTCCTGGACAAGCAAATTGTCAGGCTGCTGTGCAAAGTGATACAATCACTGCAAATCAGAACATATCTGATGTATGATATATAATCATAACCAAGAGGGTCTGTACATTATCGTACAGCACTGAAGTAGAGAATAGCTCAAGCAAGGTGAACGCTATCTCTGTTGTCTTCATAATCGTTCTCACCAGCGCACACTTAACCTTCACACTGACAACCAAACCTGGAACCTCAGAATAGAGTGTTTCAGAATGGCTTTATATAACATGCTCGCTTTATGTCCTGCACGTATGTACTGTCATAATGAAGACATTATGTATCATGTATTACATATTATCTGAGGCTTATAGAATTTTCAAAGTAGTATGTCATTTAATAATTTCTGTACTTTCCTAAAACTACTTTTCTGTTTTGTGTGTGTGTGTGAGAAACCGCTCGTATACCTGTGGCTGACTATCTCAGATAGCAGATGCAGTTCATTGTATATCGACAGAAGAGATAATGAACAGTATAACCTCTACTAAAACTGTTTTTAGCAAAAGGCGTATTTGAATTGAGGTCTGGGGACCCCCAGGGGGTCTCCAGAAGGGCCCACACTGTCCGCAGGAAATTTCAGTTAAAAAAAAAAACAAGGAAAGAAAGAAAACAAATGTTGTTTTTTATTGTAAAAAATGCTATACAAATAGCTTTAACTCATCAATGCACATCTTGAATAATAATGTTTATTTTGGCTCTAGTAACACAATTAAATCACAATTTTTTACACAGTAAATATGAGTCTTAAAATAAATAGCTAACTTTATGTTTTAGGAAGAGGGTCCTTCTCAAGGGGATTGCCATATTTTTAGCATTAATAAGTTTAATCATTCTTATTTTTAATAAAACACGCCTTTGTTTAACGTATGTAAACATATTTTCCATGGTTCGCTGTGCGTGACAAACCACACAGAGCTAAACTCTTTTTTATTAAAACTCCTTTTTTTAAGTGACCTCATAAAGATTATGAAATCAATCTTTTAAGAATAAGAACTTCACGACTGAAATCCTCATCTTATAGCTTTAAGCTCCATAAACAACAAGACACAGAAAAAAGCGTCGTCAGCAAATCAGAAATTCATAACCAAAGTGATTTAATCGCCATTTAAAATTAAGATTGCAGAATGTGATCTGACATTATGAGCTAATGTGAATCCTTATTTTACATTTTCACATGCAGGTCTAGGAGAGAAACCAAGCAGATTGAGAGTGAGTTTTAAGGGTCCGTTTCAATTCACAAGAATGACATTTAAAACTGAACTTGAAGAGCTCCAATCTACAAATGCACATTTTCCAGCACGAGTAGCAATGAAAGACGCACCTGTCTTTTAAAAGATATGTTCGACTTCCTGTGTTCAATAATTTTATACTCATAAAATCAACAACAAGGACACCGCTTTTTAATGAATAAATATCTGTTCGATGTCTGTAATGACTCAAAATCTTAAGTATACAATATTAAGATATCAGTGTTAAGAAGTCTTTGTTGAGGCTTCAAATAGTTGGTATTGTGTGTGAGAAACAATTAGTGATGAGAATCAAACGACATCCCTCTTTTAAAAGCATCAGGACATTTTACAGGGGTTAATGTCTATGAGTCTCCAGCGTGTCCGTCTTCGTGCCCGATTAACAGCCGTCCGAACAGCACACTCAAAAACCTGTTGCACGCCACGATTGCTGAGAGCCGAGCATTCCAGGTATCCCTTGGCACGGATCTCCTGTGCCACCTGTTTGCCCTCCGAAGCCGCGGTGCAGCTGGTGCGATACGGCCCCATCTCACGATGGTCCGTCTGTGTGGCAACAACCAGCACAGGAACCTTCGGGAGATGTTCCCTCACTTCAGTGATCCATTTGTGCCGCAAATTATTTAACGAATTCGGATTTGCCACCGAATAGCAGAGCAAAACCACATCCGCCTGCTGATAGGACATGGGCCGGATTTGGCGGAAGGTATCATGGCCTGCTGTATCCCACAGTCCCAAGCTGATCTGGACTCCATCCATGAATACATCAACGCCAGTGTTTTCATAGACAGTAGGTCTGTAGCTGTCTGGGAACGTTTCAGAAGTGAATCGTACAAGAAGTGCCGTTTTACCCACCGCACAGTCCCCGACCAGGACGCATTTCACTGAGGCCTCTACCAGTCCATTCATCCTTCTGTCTCTCTGGTGTTGTAGTTATTGTAAATAATGAGTCTAAAAAAAACGATCAGTGGTGTCCAACAGATGATGAAGTCATCTTTCTAATCGCAAGTCTGCAGAAATGTGAGCTCTACGAATAAAAACACTGCTAGTTACACAGCATTCTGAAGTCTTCCATCCTCGGCTCTGTAATCCAGTGAAGGTTTAGGAACTGAGTTCATTATGGTCCATTAGAGATATATTCAAGACGGAGATATCCAGAAGTGGCTCAGCTGTATCTCTCCTTCGACCGTTTCACTCCTGCCTAATTGAAAGAACAAAGAAGTACAATTACTCTTATGCAATCGCAAAACACCAAGAAATGTTTTTTTTTTTTATGTAATCTACAAAAAATTTATTTATATGTCATCTAATTGCACTCTAAAAAATGCTGGGTTATTTCAACCCAACTTTGAGTCAAATATGGACTAACCCAACTTTTGGGTTAAAAATGTAATGTAAAAATGTAACCCAACGGTTGGGTTAGTCCATATTTGACCCAAAGTTGGGTTGAAACAACCCAGCATTTTTTAGAGTGTGGTCTTATATTTAAAGAAACAGTTTCATTTAAAAGACATTGTCATCATTTACTCACCCACGTGTCGTTCCAAACCTGTATGACTCTCTTTCTCTTTCTAAAATTATTTTGAAAAGTGTGTCATTCTGGGTTTTTGTTGGTTTTTTTGGTCCATACGATGACTATGGAGTCAGATGTTGTTTGGACCCCAACGTTCTTCTAAATACATTCCTTTGTGTTCATTAGAATAAAGCAAGTCATACAGGTTTGGAATGACATGAGAATTCCATCTTTTTCTCACCCTCATTTTTTTGTGTTCGTCATCCCTTTAATATCTTTAAAATACCAAAGTCATACTACAACATCATTCTTAGATCTTAGAAAACGATAGAATATCCCGCTAACACCACAGAGCACAGTAGACTCCTCTCATTGTAGGCCTCAGACATCGCTTCCCGTTGACAACGGCCCTGTTATCGACTAAAGTCGAATTGACACATTTTTGGCTATAGTATTCTAAAAAATGCTGTTTAACACAAATGCGACAGCTCATTTGTTTGTTTGTTTAATAACTCTATGGGCCAATGCTGGTAAAGGCGCTTTCGACAAAACTCAACCTCAAAGATGAATCTCGAAATGGCAACATGGCTGTCATGAGAGGAAAGTACACTGATGATTCAAACAGCTGCTCTACTTAATACCACAGAAGACCAAATGGTTGTGATATACTGTCAGAAAACACTTTTCGGTATGAAAAAACACTGGAAACATTGTCAGCCAGAATATTCTTGAGAAGCAGGCCTATAATCTGGCAAGCATTTAATAGCCTCTACGGTGTATTTCTTTGCTAATATAGAAAATGTGGTGTTATAAAATGACTCCAACAATTATATCCTTATTGACAGGATTTGTAAAGTCTCGTGTGTTTCGTTAAAGAAATACTATGAATATTGGAAACCATAATCTAAATTTAAAGGATTACAATATAATCGGTGATGGAGAAAAC
>NW_015643640.1:163378-185339 GCF_001515625.1 Sinocyclocheilus rhinocerous | reverse complement strand
GTTTTCTCCATCACCGATTATATTGTAATCCTTTAAATTTAGATTATGGTTTCCAATATTCATAGTATTTCTTTAACGAAACACACGAGACTTTACAAATCCTGTCAATAAGGATATAATTGTTGGAGTCATTTTATAACACCACATTTTCTATATTAGCAAAGAAATACACCGTAGAGGCTATTAAATGCTTGCCAGATTATAGGCCTGCTTCTCAAGAATATTCTGGCTGACAATGTTTCCAGTGTTTTTTCATACCGAAAAGTGTTTTCTGACAGTATATCACAACCATTTGGTCTTCTGTGGTATTAAGTAGAGCAGCTGTTTGAATCATCAGTGTACTTTCCTCTCATGACAGCCATGTTGCCATTTCGAGATTCATCTTTGAGGTTGAGTTTTGTCGAAAGCGCCTTTACCAGCATTGGCCCATAGAGTTATTAAACAAACAAACAAATGAGCTGTCGCATTTGTGTTAAACAGCATTTTTTAGAATACTATAGCCAAAAATGTGTCAATTCGACTTTAGTCGATAACAGGGCCGTTGTCAACGGGAAGCGATGTCTGAGGCCTACAATGAGAGGAGTCTACTGTGCTCTGTGGTGTTAGCGGGATATTCTATCGTTTTCTAAGATCTAAGAATGATGTTGTAGTATGACTTTGGTATTTTAAAGATATTAAAGGGATGACGAACACAAAAAAATGAGGGTGAGAAAAAGATGGAATTCTCATGTCATTCCAAACCTGTATGACTTGCTTTATTCTAATGAACACAAAGGAATGTATTTAGAAGAACGTTGGGGTCCAAACAACATCTGACTCCATAGTCATCGTATGGACCAAAAAAACCAACAAAAACCCAGAATGACACACTTTTCAAAATAATTTTAGAAAGAGAAAGAGAGTCATACAGGTTTGGAACGACACGTGGGTGAGTAAATGATGACAATGTCTTTTAAATGAAACTGTTTCTTTAAATATAAGACCACACTCTAAAAAATGCTGGGTTGTTTCAACCCAACTTTGGGTCAAATATGGACTAACCCAACTTTTGGGTTAAAAATGTAATGTAAAAATGTAACCCAACGGTTGGGTTAGTCCATATTTGACCCAAAGTTGGGTTGAAACAACCCAGCATTTTTTAGAGTGTGGTCTTATATTTAAAGAAACAGTTTCATTTAAAAGACATTGTCATCATTTACTCACCCACGTGTCGTTCCAAACCTGTATGACTCTCTTTCTCTTTCTAAAATTATTTTGAAAAGTGTGTCATTCTGGGTTTTTGTTGGTTTTTTTGGTCCATACGATGACTATGGAGTCAGATGTTGTTTGGACCCCAACGTTCTTCTAAATACATTCCTTTGTGTTCATTAGAATAAAGCAAGTCATACAGGTTTGGAATGACATGAGAATTCCATCTTTTTCTCACCCTCATTTTTTTGTGTTCGTCATCCCTTTAATATCTTTAAAATACCAAAGACATACTACAACATCATTCTTAGATCTTAGAAATCGATAGAATATCCCGCTAACACCACAGAGCACAGTAGACTCCTCTCATTGTAGGCCTCAGACATCGCTTCCCGTTGACAACGGCCCTGTTATCGACTAAAGTCGAATTGACACATTTTTGGCTATAGTATTCTAAAAAATGCTGTTTAACACAAATGCGACAGCTCATTTGTTTGTTTGTTTAATAACTCTATGGGCCAATGCTGGTAAAGGCGCTTTCGACAAAACTCAACCTCAAAGATGAATCTCGAAATGGCAACATGGCTGTCATGAGAGGAAAGTACACTGATGATTCAAACAGCTGCTCTACTTAATACCACAGAAGACCAAATGGTTGTGATATACTGTCAGAAAACACTTTTCGGTATGAAAAAACACTGGAAACATTGTCAGCCAGAATATTCTTGAGAAGCAGGCCTATAATCTGGCAAGCATTTAATAGCCTCTACGGTGTATTTCTTTGCTAATATAGAAAATGTGGTGTTATAAAATGACTCCAACAATTATATCCTTATTGACAGGATTTGTAAAGTCTCGTGTGTTTCGTTAAAGAAATACTATGAATATTGGAAACCATAATCTAAATTTAAAGGATTACAATATAATCGGTGATGGAGAAAACTCCCTTCACACACACACACACACACACACACGCTGTTCACTTAGCATTGCAAGGTATAATAAAATTATAGATTTTTGTTAATCGAAAAATAATTAGTAACTAAAAAATTTGACATGTCAACAAAAAGTATCAAACAATTTATTGAAATCCTTGTTAATCACATTATATTAATCCGAAACAATAATATTATGCTTTTCTTTTTTTTTTAAAGATGTGAAAATTGATATTTACAAAATATATTGAATTTACAAAATAACTAATTTCGATTTAAACTGGTTAAGAACCTTACAAATAATGAACACTATACATATCAGGTTTGGATTGGTAATCAATTTATGCAGGCAAAATAAGTTTAATGCATTTATAGAAAAATGGATCCACAGTTTTAAACTGATGCACGGTATAATTAATAGATGCATTACAAAGAAGAAAACAACTCACCTCTTTGAACCCTTCAACCGTGAGATTCACATGCGTAGATAAAACTCAGTTTAGCATCTGTTATTTTAATTTAATGAAACATTAGAAAGAGATCAGACCTCAGTCCAATGCTGCATTTTTCTCAAAACTTAAAAACTGTTAAACTCAGGAAACTCAAGCACCTTTGAGCACAGAGAGATAATATATGCCTTCACAGACAGAGCATATGCTGCGTCCTCTAGCAGAGGGAAGTGAAATGCGAGGCTGATCTCTTTTCTCTGTAAAATCGTACATCAAATCCCTTCTAAGCTTCCGCTGTGACGTTCTCAGCACATCTACGGCGTCGAGTCTTGCTTCTTCTGCAGTCAAGAACTCATTACGCATGAAACGGTCTAAATGCAGCAAGGAAAAGAAACTAAGATACAAACAAGAACAAGATTCTTTGTGTGGGGTCCCGGAGACATTTTAGTCATTTTGAAAGGAATCCTTATTTCCAGTTTAAATGATTTGATCACCAATTAGACCCCTTTTAGAAAGGTCTGTTAGCTGGTATAGTATTAAAATAGCCTTGGGATGAAGTTGAAGTGAAATAGAATAATCCAAGCATCCAAACTTTAGTGCATGTTCTATAGCAGGGCTGCCCAAACTGGAGGGTCCTGCAGAGTTTAGCTCCAACTTGCCTCAACACACCTGCCTTTAAGTTTCTAGTATGCCTAGTAAGAGCTTGATTAGCTGGTTCAGGTGTGCTGTTTAACACAAATGCGACAGCTCATTTGTTTGTTTGTTTAATAACTCTATGGGCCAATGCTGGTAAAGGCGCTTTCGACAAAACTCAACCTCAAAGATGAATCTCGAAATGGCAACATGGCTGTCATGAGAGGAAAGTACACTGATGATTCAAACAGCTGCTCTACTTAATACCACAGAAGACCAAATGGTTGTGATATACTGTCAGAAAACACTTTTCGGTATGAAAAAACACTGGAAACATTGTCAGCCAGAATATTCTTGAGAAGCAGGCCTATAATCTGGCAAGCATTTAATAGCCTCTACGGTGTATTTCTTTGCTAATATAGAAAATGTGGTGTTATAAAATGACTCCAACAATTATATCCTTATTGACAGGATTTGTAAAGTCTCGTGTGTTTCGTTAAAGAAATACTATGAATATTGGAAACCATAATCTAAATTTAAAGGATTACAATATAATCGGTGATGGAGAAAACTCCCTTCACACACACACACACACACACACACGCTGTTCACTTAGCATTGCAAGGTATAATAAAATTATAGATTTTTGTTAATCGAAAAATAATTAGTAACTAAAAAATTTGACATGTCAACAAAAAGTATCAAACAATTTATTGAAATCCTTGTTAATCACATTATATTAATCCGAAACAATAATATTATGCTTTTCTTTTTTTTTTAAAGATGTGAAAATTGATATTTACAAAATATATTGAATTTACAAAATAACTAATTTCGATTTAAACTGGTTAAGAACCTTACAAATAATGAACACTATACATATCAGGTTTGGATTGGTAATCAATTTATGCAGGCAAAATAAGTTTAATGCATTTATAGAAAAATGGATCCACAGTTTTAAACTGATGCACGGTATAATTAATAGATGCATTACAAAGAAGAAAACAACTCACCTCTTTGAACCCTTCAACCGTGAGATTCACATGCGTAGATAAAACTCAGTTTAGCATCTGTTATTTTAATTTAATGAAACATTAGAAAGAGATCAGACCTCAGTCCAATGCTGCATTTTTCTCAAAACTTAAAAACTGTTAAACTCAGGAAACTCAAGCACCTTTGAGCACAGAGAGATAATATATGCCTTCACAGACAGAGCATATGCTGCGTCCTCTAGCAGAGGGAAGTGAAATGCGAGGCTGATCTCTTTTCTCTGTAAAATCGTACATCAAATCCCTTCTAAGCTTCCGCTGTGACGTTCTCAGCACATCTACGGCGTCGAGTCTTGCTTCTTCTGCAGTCAAGAACTCATTACGCATGAAACGGTCTAAATGCAGCAAGGAAAAGAAACTAAGATACAAACAAGAACAAGATTCTTTGTGTGGGGTCCCGGAGACATTTTAGTCATTTTGAAAGGAATCCTTATTTCCAGTTTAAATGATTTGATCACCAATTAGACCCCTTTTAGAAAGGTCTGTTAGCTGGTATAGTATTAAAATAGCCTTGGGATGAAGTTGAAGTGAAATAGAATAATCCAAGCATCCAAACTTTAGTGCATGTTCTATAGCAGGGCTGCCCAAACTGGAGGGTCCTGCAGAGTTTAGCTCCAACTTGCCTCAACACACCTGCCTTTAAGTTTCTAGTATGCCTAGTAAGAGCTTGATTAGCTGGTTCAGGTGTGTTTAATTGGGGTTGGAGCTAAACTCTGCGGGACACTGGCCCTCCAGGACTGAGTTTGGACAGCCCTGTTCTATAGCATCAAACATTTCTAATGAATAATGGCAGAAAAAGTCATTCAGCGCGTCGCCCTCTGATGGAGAGGAAGTGCATTCACATCGACAGCTGCCACTTTCATCATGGAGGAACCTGACCTTTACTAATTGAAGCAAAGGTCAGCTACTGAGCGTTCAACATGCTGAGTTATATTTTCCCCCACCAACGGTTTCTACTGATTCAAGGGGAAATGTAGAGAAAGAGAAATGAGGATGTAGAAAATGTTCAGCTGTGATTTTGAGCTCCAAGCACATGCTACACTAAGCCCTATAGAGCTGCGCTGATTAAACTCCATTTTAATTTCACCAAAAGAATCAAAGCTTGTACATTTTAAGACTTCATTCTTCCCTTCAGTTTTTTCCCCCCACCATAATGTCTAACAAAAATAAAACAAAATTATACATATAAAATCTTTCCAAATATACAATTTCACAAAAACATTTTCCAGAATAAATTCTTGCACATAAGAATTGAGATTTGCATAGCAGCATTAAGATGTCTATAAAAATATGCGTGGCATCAACATTCTAAACTGGAAATATAAAAACCAAAGCTGAGCTAAAACTCGAGCACTAGCACTTCAAAGCAACATAAAATGTATCATTCTGATCTAGGATCCGTCCAAGCTGCTCACAAACCAACTAAAATGCAAAGCTGACTGAGCATCAGCATTTATATTTCCAGAAACGCTATTAAATATATTTCTACATATATCAACACTGAAGAGAATAAGCCATCCTGTGACTAATGGCCTTGCAAGGGAGCATCAACATTCAAGATAGTATAATCTGTATATACAGCTCAATACATTATAAAACACTGTAAATATGTAGTACCTTGATTTTTATGACTTCGATGCACCATTACTGAAAGATGTGAAAATATGTATGTAGTAAAAGAGCTGTGTAAATACTGGCACTATTAGTCCTCAGAGAAGACGCTCTGGATTAAGGCAGTGGAAAGAGAGAAACCTAAACGTAAAAGCTTCATTATAGCAGCTCTTTGTGAAGCGTGACAAGCACCAATCCGGTCTTAGGCTCGGTGTAACTGTGAGAAAGACAGAAAGAAATGAATAAATCACAAAATGTACATTTAATGACAATTGGTTCTGCAAAATACAATATCAAAATATGTCAAATTAAGTCCCTAGTATGCTTCTATAATGCTGCTGGCTTCATAGCATTCAGATTACATTTGTTATACATTTATGATTTTTTTCCCCCATTTCATTTCAAAAATAGCTTTTAAAATGAACTTCAATTTAAAAAGATGAAGAACCTTACAAATAATGAACACTATGTGCATCAAGTTTGGATTGTTGATCAATGCATGCTGATGAAATAACCTAATTTAGAAAAACAGACCCACTGTGAATTTTTGTCAATATTTTGAATAAAAGACCAAGTAACACGTTAGTTTGGGGACCAATTCTCATTGCTTATTAGCATGCATATTATTAGCATACTGGTTGTTTATTAGTATTAATAAAACACATATTAATGCCTTATTCTGCATGAGCACATTTTAGATCCCTTAATCCTAAACCCCATACCTAAACTTAACAACTACCTTACTAACTATTAATAAGCAGCTAATTAGGAGTTTACTGAGTCACAGTTAATAGTTAGATAATAGTGAGAATTGGTCCCAAACTAAAGTATAGCCAGACCCAGCTGTGTGACTTAAGTGTGTGTGCAAATATTCTTAATACTTCATTGGCAGGACCTAGAATGTGTCTACACTGAAAGATGTTTCGTTCCAAGCGATGGAATGACAGTAGCATGTACTGAATCAATGTAGCATTCAGAAAGACACATTGCAAGAGCGCTGGATGCAGTCAGTATACCTGAAGTGGTGGTTTTTGAGGTAGTCTAGTACAGCAGGCCTGATGCGTGCCACTCCTCCTTGGCTGCGATTGCCTCTTCCCGTGATGACTGACAGCTGACGCTGACACAAACCCTGACTCAATTCTACAAAAGACACAGCCATTAAAGACAACGCCAGACTCTGAAATCAAAACATTATCCAACACACCTGCACAATCCATGTGCTGCATACACTAGAAAAACTGTTCTTTTGTATGTTTGTGGATCACATACCTAAATTTTTGTCGGTGAGAACCTGACTAAGATGATGAAGGGCCTCATCCACATGCAGTCCGTGGAGATCTAGAATATTCTGAGGCAGGAGTGAAGCATTCACTTGCTGGAATATCTGCATGGCTGCCCGGTGGTTCGCTTCACGCATCTTCTCCCCATGCATGTGACCCTAAGCATACACAAAATTGTGCATAGAAACTTTATAAGAGCTCTGATCCAAGAACAGCACTGCACTCGGCATGCATTTTTAAAAAGCACCTGCTAATAGATATAGGAAATAATGCTCGACATGTAGGGATTCTGAAAGAGATGGAATTCGTGGAATGAGTAGTTCATTCAATAGAAAGTCTGAAAATCCCCAGAATGGTCCAGAGGAAACTAGGAATCAGGAGAAACAAGTAATTCTCCAGTTTATGAATGAGCAATTCCGGGATTTGAAATTGCAAAAATGATTTTGATTTCTACAGAGTGCAACAGTCAGTCAGGTTATGCAAATAAAAATGCCATTTCACATTGTCTGATTGTCCCATTCTACAACAATCTATATATATATACACCCCTGGCTCTTAATGCATCGTGTTTCCTTCTGGAGCGTCAGTGAGCGTTTGAACCTTCTGTAATAGTTGTGTATTTGTCACTAAGTTGTCCTCAGTGTAAAAAGATGGATCTCAAAATCATACAGTCATTGTTGGAAAGGGTTCAAATACACAAAAGATGCTGGAAAACCAAAGAATTTGTGGGACCTGGAGGATTTTTCTGAAGAACAGCAGGCAGTTTAACTGTTCAGGACAAACAAGGGACTCATGAACAACTATCACTAAACAAAAAAAATAAAAATAAAAAACAGAAACAGCTGTGGATCAACACAGAATTACAAAATCAAGCGTATGTAAACTTTTGAACGTGGTCATTTTTATAAATTCAACTATTATTTTCTTTTGTGGACTATATGCACAAGTCTTTTATGTGAAATATCTTATTCAGGTCAGTATTAAATAAAAAAGAACATGCATTTTGTATGATCCCTCTTATTTTGGTAAAATAATTAACATTTTGCAGATACTGCAAAGTGTATGTAAAACTTTGACCACAACTGTATATACACACACACATATAGCCTCATATGTTGACTGGTTTGATTCATGGATTATAACTCGTAAGATCTTTTTTTAATTCCTATAAGAAAAATACTTCCAGAAGCAAGGCTGCTGAAAAAGTGGCCGGCACTGTTGCACTTTTTATGAGTTTGTACTGAAAATCCTTATTTCTTGTAAATTAAACATAAGAAATGTTATTATCTGTGTGTCATGTGGCGCAGCAATCGTTCAATGTGGAAAGACACATAGCTCGTCACCAGAAATTGCACATTAAAACACTTTTAAATTTTGTGTTTGTCTCAAAACTATTCTTTTGTTTTTGGATCAGTTTTTCAGCACACATTATAATGTTCATCTCTTTAACCTGTTGTGCGTAGAAACTAGCCACATCCTTGCGTCCCTGCCGATGGGCTTCAGCTGCCTTGTTAAAACACCCTATCTGCTGATGTCTCTGCAGTGTTGCCTCTGTGCGGAAGTCCTCATATTCTGGATCCTCCGAATCCTGGAATTGAGCAGCTTCCGCCTCCCCATCTCTCGGCTTCCATCTCTGAGTGAGTGAGTCAAAATGCATCAACAATCAACACAGAAATTCCGTTTCATTTCAGTATGCTGTATGGTCACACGTAGCTCACCCGCTCTTTACTCGGAGTTCTGTGCGCGCCATTACGCTGAGGAGCAGGTTCAGGAGCCACTACGTTTCTGACTGGCCCGTCATCCAACAGAGCATGCAAAAACTGTTCGGTCTGCTCCAGAGAGTAACTACACAAACACAAGCAGATGGTCAGGAGACATTTCCTTTCAGGTTATTTCTGCTTTCTTAGTTATTGTTTCTCGTCTTATTGTGCACAATTCCTCAGCACATGTTTTTCTAAAAACAAATGATAACAAACAAATGGTTTATTTTAGGGACCAATTCTCACTATTAACTAGCATGCATATTACTTGCATACTGACTGTTTATTAGTACTTATAAAGCACATATGTGACCCTGGACCACAAAACCAGTCTTAAGTGTCAATTTTTCGAAATTTTGATTTATACATCATCTGAAATCTGAATGAATAAGCTTTCCATTGATGTATGGTTTGTTAGGATAGGACAATATTTGGCTGAGATACAACTATTTGAAAATCTAGAATCTGAGGGTGCAAAAAAATCAAAATATTGAGAAAATCGCCTTTAAAGTTGTCCAAATAAGGTCCTTAGCAATGCATATTACTAATCAAAAATCAGTTTTGATATATTTACGGTAGGAAATATACAAAATATCTTCATAGAACATGATTTTTGGCATAAAAGAAAAATTTCTAATTTTGACCCATACAATGTATTTTTGGATATTGCTAAAAATATACCCCAGCGACTTAAGACTGGTTTTGTGCTCCAGGGTCACATATTAATGTCTTATTCTGCATGACCATATTTTAGATCCCTTAATCCATTCCATACCTAAACTTAAAAACTGCCTTACTAACTATTAATAAGCAGCAAATTAGGAGTTTGAGGCAAAAGTCAGAGTTAATAGTGAGAATTGGACCATAAAATAAAGTGTGACTAAACAAAAATGCCTTAACCAAGAAACCAAGGCCGCAAGAGAGGAGAAAATAACATTATCGCAAAAACATCAATATCCAACAACTCCACACATTAGAATGTCCACTTTTTACAATCCAGTAGACAAAAATAAAACCCTATTTTGCATTATTTTCAACTGAATATTCAGTTTCACATTATGATCATTAAATGCATTGTGAAAGCCATATCATGCTGCAATCATTAAGCAGTCAATCTAAAGTGACTTCCAGCACAGTTATTACAGGCACAGGGTTAAAGGGACAGTTCACCCAAAAATGAAATTTCTGTCATCATTTGCTCACCCTCATGTTGTTCCCAAACCTGTATGAGTTTCTTTCTTCCGTTGAGCACAAAAGAAGATATTTTGAAGAAAGTAACCAAACAGTTGACGGTAGCCACTGACTTCCATAGTATGGAAAAAAAAATACCATGGAAGTCAATGGCTACCGTCAACTGTTTGGTTACCAACATTATTCAAAATGAAAAAGAAAGAAACTCATACAAGTTTTGAACAACTTGAGGGTGAATAAATGATGACAGAATTTTGGGTGAACTGTCCCTTTAAGAATCAGGTTTTGCTTTCGACTGGGCTTTTCAATGGCCAGACAGCAAATTTGATCTGAACAAACATAAAACTATTGCTAATATCACTATGTATAATATTCTCACTTGTGATCTCTGAAGATATCCCTGAGGAAATGTCGGTCTATGGTGGGGAACATTGAAAACAGCTGGTTCTCCTTCAACTTGGCTGCACCGTCTTTCTTATCCAGGTCCCTCAGACTTGACCTGGACTAAAACCCAAACGTAGCTCATTCTCACTACTTGCTTTTGCAGTTCTTGGCAGTGATTATGTGTTGTGTGTGCCCATGTGTGACCGTTACCTTCTCCATGCTGTCTTGCATCACCTGCTCTTCAATCATGATGTCCCTCAGTGAGACAGGAGCACGGGATGCACTCCAGTGATCCATAAAAGGAATTTCTTCACGCAAACCTAATTGGTCCCTCAGACTGCTTTTGCTTCCCTGCGATTCACCCCAGTGGACAGGACCTTAATTACAATGGAGACACAAAGAGAGATAGAGCAGCAAAGACAAGAAACAGAGAAAAATTATTTCCAGTATGGAGCGGTTTTCACAAATTGGGTACACTTTGGTTTCTCATTACATTGCTATAGTGTGTCTTGTGCACTATATGTACTATACTATATGTACTGTATATACAGAGAGAGAGAGAGACCAGGCACCTCACTGAAAGTAAAATACTGATGTTTGACACAGATATGAAGAGCAAAACATTGGACCATTAAAATTAAAATGTGATTTCTCTCTTAATGCTTTGTTTCACTACTGGTTACATGGTGTACAGTGGGTATAGAAAAGACACCCCCCTTTAAAATAATCACATTTTGTTGCTTTGCAGCCTGAAATGAAGACAGACACAGTTTTTGTTTTATCCAGCTGTATTTACTCAGTGCAACTTATAACATTCAAGTGAAAGATATAACACCAACATATCAGAATAAAATAAAACAATCTGAGTTGGAAAAAGGATAACCCCCTCCTAAAAATGACTTGTAAATTCAATCAGGTGCAGCTAATCACCTTCTCAATGGCACACAAAGCCATTTGACTTTCAACTGTGATCAGCTGTGCTCATTTAGATTAGCTCAGCATGAAAAGAGCTTTTACTGGAGCATTTGACAAAAAAGTGGTCATTGTGTGCATGTGACAACAATATCACAGATTCTCCACAAATGTGGCTCGTATGGGAGGGTTGCAAGTAAAAAGGCACTCCTCAAGAAAGGCCACATGCAGTCAGACTGAGCTTTGCCAAAACGCACCTTGAAGATTCTGAATTATTTGGCCTCAACACCAAACGAAACGGTATGTCTGGTGGAAATCCAATACAGCTCAGCATCCAAACAACAGCATTCCTGCAGTAAAGCATGGAGGTGGTGATGTCCTGTTATGGGGTGTTTCTCTGCAGCAGGGACTGGAGCTCTTGTTAGGATAGAAGGAAAAATGAATGGGGCAAAATACCGTCAAATTCTTGAGGAAAATCTGCTGCCCTCTGCCAGAAAGTTGCCAATGGGAAGAAGTGGTAAACGTCCTTGCATGGCCTCGTCAGAGCCCAGACTTAAACCTCATCAAATTGAACTGAACTTGAGCAGTTCTGCAAAGAAGAGTGGGCAATGCATGCAAAGTCTATATGTGCAAAGTTAGTAGAGACAAATCCCAACAGACTTAAAGCTGTAATTAAAGCAAAAGGTGCTTCAACAAAATACTGACACAAGGGGCTGATCCTTTTTCCAACTCAGTAATTCTGGTTATTTAAAAAAAAATTCTGACCTGTTGGTGTTATATCTTTCAGTTGGATGTTATACCCACTGCACATTAGTATTCCCTCTGTGTTTGTGTGTATTGAGAGAATAAGCGGTCTCACTCTCTTGCATTAGTTGATAGGACAGAGCTGCCTGTCTGTGCTTCTCCTGCCAAAGACAACAGACACCAGGTAAGTTTTACATCAATTCAGAATCAAATAAAAAAAAAATTTTTTTTTAAATCTATGCTGTTTTTGTAGGTTAATATCCAAAAACTGTAAACATAATATCAAAATATCTTACTTGAATAGTTTCCTTCCATTTCTGGTGCAGCAGTTTGGCCAAGTTCAGGTCTATCTGCACTGCACAGTCATCTGATGAAAACGCACCTGCAACCATATGGATTTCAAAGAGATTTTACAACGATTTCATGAGCGTGAATAAGGATTGATGTGGTTACTCATTTCAAAGTAAGAGCTTTTCATATCACTGTATTAAAAACAAAACTGGAATCAGACTGAAAATAAATCTGTTAGACTAAGAGACGTAGCAAGGAGATCTGTAAAAAAATTCCATGACATCAGGGGTTCAACCGTAATTTTACGAAGCTACGAGAATATTTTTTGTGCACAAAAGAAAACAAAATAACGACTTTATTCAACAATTCGTCTTCTCCACGTCACCCTGTAGCGCCATTTTGGAGAATATCAGCTGGACGTAAACAGCGTATGCTGTTCTGTGTCAGCTTGCGTCACACTTCGTAAAATTACGGTTGAACCCCTGATGTCACATGGATTATTTTACCGATCTCCTTGCTACGTCTCTGGACTTGGGAACATTTCAGTTGTGTTGCGAGTCTATACAGGGTCAGACAGCTCTCAGATTCCATCAAAAATATCTTAATTTGTGTTCCGAAGATGAACGAAGGTCTTACGGGTTTGAAACGACATGAGGGTGAGTAATTAATGACAGAATTTTCATTTTTGGGTGAACTATCCCTTTAAGCTGAAATGCTTTTAATGGGAACACAATAGTTTAGTGCAGTGGTTCTCAATTGGTGGTGATGACAGTTCTGTTCTAAAAGGATAATGGACAGCAAGGAAACAACAATGCTTAATGGAAAATTATAAAATGAAACTAACCACATAATCAAATAGTTACGACAGCAAAATAAACAGGTATTAACTTTTAAAAGACGACAAAACACTTCCCAGTATCCGTTGTTGTTGTTGTTGTTGTTAAAGATTGTGGGTCCAATTAAACTTTACAGTATTTTGTATCAAATTCATTTGTCATTTGGTAGAAGGAAGCGAAATTGGGGAAATTCCATTATGGGTAGGTCATGCAAAAACCATGAACAAAACTCCCCAAGGTTTGAAAAAATATAGACCCACACTACATTAATTGTATTGTTTTGGGTCGACACTTCCTGTCACTGGAATGATTGACTGATTCACTGAATGATTTATACGACATATTGATTAGATGTTTTATTACCTGGACTGACCCCAACAGGTCCAAAAAGCTCAGAGAGCTGCAATGCAAGTTCAGTCGGAAGTTTCAGCTCCAAGGTTTGAATATCCATTGAATTTGGCTCTCTTCCCCCCTGTCCGGCTCTCTTTCTCTCCCTTTCTCGTTCCTTCCTCTCCTCCTCCTCTTTACGCTCCATTTCGTCAACCTGACACAGCAGTGACTGAGTTATGGCATTTACCTCTGCTCTTGTCTCCTCATCCTCCTTTTCTTCCTCTCCTGCCTCCTCTTCGCTCCCTTCCTTCAATGCTCCCTCAAGGCACTGAACAACGTTCTCACCTTGTGTCTCTAATGCCTCTTCCTGCCCTGGACCTGTTTTGTCTGGCTGTTCCTCATTAGCTGCTGTAACCTCCAGTTGTACCTTAGTGCCTTCTGTCGCAAAGGAAGTTTTGGGCTCACATTTTTTCATTGTCATGCTCGCCTCATCAGATCCTTCAGCTTCGCTTTGTGAACTTAGACCTGGACTCCAATCATCATCAGCTTGGCTAACATCACTAAAGTTAGATTCCTGAAACTTGGGACTGATGCTACTTGCTGACCTGTTGCTAGAGTCACTTTCTGAGCCCATCAAAGTTTCTGATGGTTTTATAGATAGTTCACATGATTCTTCCCCAGGAACCAAAGACCCCATGTCAACCTCGTCATCCTCATAATCTTCTTTAGACAGTCTTTCTCCAGAATCTAGTAACAAGTTAGTTGTCCACTCAATATCTTGATGGCACTTCTCATAAAGGTCCTCCAGATTATCCATGGAGACACGTCTGAAATGGCGGCTCAGAATCTCGAGGTTTTGCTTTTTAGAGTGAGATTCTCTAAAGTCGTTCTCTTCCACCTGAGAACCCTTCTCATGGACCACATGGTACGGCACTCCCTGCTGGCAGGCAGACTGCTCTTCATTTGTTTTTGGGGTGAAACGCAAAGAGTTTCCCTCCGAAACAAACACACCACTACTAGATAAATTAGAGTCTAACTCGGAACATTTCTGCTGGTCAATTTTCCAAAGCAAGGCAAAGTCCTGAGGTTGTGTTTGGGTCGAGGCACAGGAACATAACACCACGGGCAATGAAGGTGGTTCTCCTGTAGGTGCGAGATCAGTGGGCTCATGCAAAATAACTGGAGATTGTGAGCAAGGCGACAAAGGGCTTTGATTGGTGAAGGTAAGTGCCAGTTTACAAGATTTCCCCACTCTCCTGCTAAGCCCTCTCCGTCTCTCCAGACTGCTCTCTGAATCTACGCCAACCTTTGAACACAGAGTTTCTTGGACATTTGGGCTCAATCTGCATTTCTCTTCTGACAACACACTGTCCTCCTGCTGAACCTCATCCTGTGTGCTCTTCTCCGCAGACACCGGAGTAGACTGCTCAGTTGGGTCTGCTCTCTGTTTCGATGGACTTGAAGAATTAGAATAATCCTTGCATGGGTCAGTGCACTCTGAGAACGTTCTCTCCAGCACACAGTCAGGGAGTTCAGGCCAAACCATAGTCTCCAGGTTCAAGTTACTCTCTTTTCCACCAAAGGAAGGGGAATGCAGGGTAGCCCGTTTACTTGGAGCTGGCGCTTGGAGAGAAGAGTTTATTCCACCTTGCAGTAGATCTACAAGTTTCTGAAATTCAACTGTATTCAGCTTCTCAGTATCAGAATGCTTGTCTTCATCAGCAGAAGTGTTATCTTCGTGTTCAACAACACTGGATTCCAAATCAGTGTTCTTAAGTGTGTTATTTCTTGAATTCTGACGTCTTCCTTGACGTTGACTTTGAGACTCCAGTGGCCAGTCCCCCACAAAATCCAACAGCTCTGGCCTCACTCCTTTGTCTTCAGACTCAACTTCACATCCCTCCTCCTTATCTTGCCCTGAGGAATCAATCCTGGGGTCAAAGTTCACAGGTTGATCTACGGCACTAGTTCCTAGGGCATTTCTGTCTTTTACTCTGTCCCTCCTCACACGCTGAGCAATGGACTCTGAAAACGCCACAGGCAGCTCCGGAAACGTTTCATGCGCTGACGCTACAAATTCTTCAGTTGTCCCGCAACTCAAATTTCCCAATTCTTTTTCCGTGTCTGCAAGGCAGGCATCTAGCTCGAAGTCTAACCCTTCAGCATCGAGCAGATCAGACTGAGGTGTTCCAGACCCTTCCAGAATGTTCTCACGGAACAACATGGATTCCTTGGAACTGTGGGAGCTTATTTCACCTTCTTCCTCACCTGCAGATATGGTACTGTAAGTCTGGCTAACAGAGGACACATCGGGCAGAGATGAGGAAAGGTTTGTGTTCAGTTTGCTCAACCCGGAGTCACCAACAAGATCAGGATGGCTGAGGCCAGGGGGTAAAGATTGCCTGAAGGGAATAAGAGAAATACATAAATTGTATGGCTTCACACAGTCAGTGTTTTCATAGTTACTAACACTCAAATTGCCCTGAACAACCATATTCTGCTGCTGTGTGAACATAGCTCATGTTTTTTTTATTTTGAAACACAACATAAATACTGTAAAGTATTTATAATGCATATACTCACTGGGGTTGCTCAGTCTCTGTTTGGGTCAAATCCAAAACACTTGGCACCGGTTCTGGTCTTTGTGAATTCATGATGCTCTGGACAGAGACAAATCGGTCATACCTTTCTAATATGCGTCGGATCTTCTCTTTTGATACTTGATGCCTTGTGCGCCTTCATAAAGAGGGCAAAACAGAAAGAGTTTATGGATTATGTTCGAAATGTGTAGTAAAGATAGTTATTTCTAGTTTGAGGTTATGTTTAACATACTTCTCCAGCTCTCTGGGTTTAGTTTTCCACCAGGTATCTGGCTCACGAAACAGCACCCTATATCTGTGTTTCTGTGCCTAGGAGAAGGAAAAAGAAGGTCTACAATCAACACAATGAACTTTTGTGAATCTCTTTATGTGCACACTGTCATGTATGGAATATTCTAAAGTTAAACCAATGACTAAAATCTATAGCAATGTATAATTGTGTAGTATGATATACGTATTACAATAAAATTCACTGCTGATTTTTAACAATACAAACAAAATATGGACACTGTTTGATATGAAACATTAATAACTTGTTTCAAAATAACTTGCTTACCATAGCAACATATGGTTTCATCTCCCAACATTGCATATTGGTGTTGTCTATTATGATGGGTGACTGGCCTTTTTCGAAAGACTCTTTTGCTGAAATGTTGATCACCAAAAAGAAATTGCAGAAAGATTATATAAAGATTAAAGGTGAAGCGTGTATGTGCCATCAGCAGAATAGCGTAAATAATGTCTGTTTTCAAAACACTTCATTGAAATTGTCGTCCAATTTGTAGTCCCTCACCAAACTCACACTACTGGTTGAGCCAATGTCTCTCAAAGTCTCTCAAACAATCAAGTGTGTGTTTACAGTGACATGAAATTGGAGAGTTAACAATTTCATGGAAATTATCATCCAAATGGCTGACTTACAGTTGTTTCAGCATATTAAGCTGGTATAGGTAGTCAATTTTGAAAAAGATCTAACTGTGTAGTCAATGGGTAGTTAAAAGTGCAGTAAGTGATTGATATTTGACCAAAACAAACAATTTTACTATATTTTATTAATACTATATTTCACCAAAACAAACCACTACCCAAAAGGATCACACCCCTATCTTGATAGCTCCGCCCCCAAATTCACAAACATACTATGCAGCACAGGCACCTCCCCCATTACGAGTGGACACGCCCCTTACTGGTGATTGGCTACACGTGTGTTTTGGTGCTCTGTCTGATCCACTTTCAACAGTGTTTATTAGAAATCGCTTACTGCACCTTTTAATAATTTAGCTCTTCAGAAACCTACGGGTGACGTCACGGACACTACGTCCATGTTTTTATACAGTCTATTAATTTAACACAAAGGGCAATAACTGCAATTAATTGTACACACCAGACATTTTGCTTTGGTTTGAGCTAAACAGGCCTGTAATACTCACCTCTCTGGTGATTCCACTCGTGGGCCTCTCCTAGTAAATGGGGCTCAAAATGGTACTCTCCATTTCGAGTAAAATAAGCATCAGTGCTTAAAACAACCCCTCCAGGGTTCTGCGCCAACATAGCACTGGACAACAGAGAGAGACAAAACTAAGACACTTTATCTATGAAGCTACCCTACAGCAGAGTGGTCAGTGTAATTCTGATCAGTCAGATTAGTTATCTGCCAGTGTGCTTAATCTCAAAATCTAAATACGGCCGATGTACAGTATGTGCTGGTATTCACTACGGCATACTTTGATAATTATCATGCATTACTGCTTGGACAGTATGTATGCATGCTAAATTTTTTAAAATGAACTAAGCTCAACAGGAGGTTCAAATATTTACGTAATGTTTATTTATTGTACTATTTCTAATTTCATTTGGTTTCCTAAATGTTCTTGTCAAAGGCCAATCTGATGTTTAAAAAAAGTAAACTGAAACCTCACTGAAAAACTTCAACATGGTTTGTTTGGTTTTGTAATGCGATTCAATACAATACCATATATCATGAAAAAAGCTTCAACAATCATCAAAATAAGAAAATTTGACACCACCACATGGCAAAATTCCTACCCATGAAGCGTTACCTAAGGACAATCAATCTAAAATAATATTAAGGACTCAAAACTCAAAAAGTTAATATAACTTAGGAAATCTATTTCCTGTACATAATAGAGTGTTGTATGTCATGAACTAAATTGTTCAATGAAAATAGGCAAGAAAATTATACGCTATGGTCTCTCTTCTTGCGCAATGTAAAATACCAAAAAAGAAAGGATTTCCTATGCTATTCCATCTCTTTTCAATAGAATAACACACATCCCAGATTTTTGCATACTTGGCAAGGGTGGTTTTGCCTGATCCAGGAGCCCCTCGAAGTAACACCAACACCTGCCCTTCTAATTTGAGCCTGTTCCTGGAGGGCAGAGTCCATGACTTCGGTACAGTTGCAGAAGGTTTCAGAGGTGCTTGTCTGATAGGTCCATGAGCCAACCATTGAGCAGCAGGGATGGCATTAGAGCTCCATGGTGTGGAGTTAGGAATGACAGGTGTAATGAAGGCAGGCCTCACAGCGCGGGGATGAAACTCAGCAGCCTGAGTGTTCCAGAACATGGCAGGTGTGCTGAGAGCTTCTTGATGCTGCTTTGACGTTGTGTGGTTACGGAGCTGATCAGGTCTACGGTACACCTGAAAGGCTGAGGGCCTTGGTCCAGTAGAGCTGGCCTCCAGTGTTAGGTGACTGAAGTCAAGAGATAAGGTTTTGG
This sequence comes from Sinocyclocheilus rhinocerous, assembly GCF_001515625.1. Lineage (NCBI taxonomy): Eukaryota > Metazoa > Chordata > Actinopteri > Cypriniformes > Cyprinidae > Sinocyclocheilus > Sinocyclocheilus rhinocerous. Next base: position 166,408 of record NW_015643640.1, on the reverse strand, counting down.
TCTCTGGGATATGAGCCCCACCAAAACTTAATTCATTCACCGGTGAACTACCACCACGGGCCTCACTGAGCCCGGGATCAGAGTAAGAGGCCTGCTCTGGTAAAGTCTGAGGAGCTGGAAGCGGAGTCTGGGATGTAAGAGGCAGCGAAGAGAGAGGGAACGATTGAGAAGGAGGGGGCAGAGAAGACAGAGGTATGGAGGACATGGTTTGAATCTGCTGTGCCGTCAACGTTTGAAGTTCCTGATCTATGAGAGCATCAAACTCTTCTGTAAGGAGTGTTTCAGAAGGATTGAGCTCCGGTTGTGATGCAGGCTGGTTTGAAAAGGCGAAGCTCTGCGCTGCCTGAGTGATGTTCGCTCCCAGGAGAGCGGCAGCCTGCTCAAACCCTGAGACCGGAGGAGGAGGTGGGGCTGTGCCCTCGGCAGCATCTGACAGCTCCAAAAGAGAATCCATTGCATTGTCCACTAATGCAGAGAGATGAACAAGAAAAAATTAAAAATTAAAAAAAAAATTTTTTTTTAAATGTGTGCAGTATTTAAGGACATTGTGAAATATTATTACCATTTAAATAATAAAAAAAAAATTCTACTTAAATATATTTTACATTTATTCTTGTGATGGCAAAGCTGAATTTTCAGTAGCCATTGCTCTTTAGTGTCACATGAACACTAAAGAGCAATGCTCAAGAAACATTTCTAATTATCAATGTTGAGAAGTTTTTGTTGCTGCTTATTTCTGTAGAAACATTCAACTTTTCAAAAGTTTGGGATGAGTAAGATTTAAAATACATAAATAAAATAATGAATACTTTCAGGAAGGATGCATTCAGTTGATCAAAGGTGATAGTAAAGGCAATTATAATTTATAATGATACAAAATATTCCAATGATGTTGTTTTTAAGCGTTTAACTAATCAAATAATCCTGAAACAATTTCTTAAAAATAGTAAGCAGCAAAAACTATACAATAAAGTCATTTTTAATAATTGATCACCAACAATAATTGAGCACCATATCAGCATGATTTCTGAAGACTGAAATAATGGCTTCTAAAACTTCAGCGTAGCCAATAACAAGATCCAATTAAACTGTAAATTAGATTGCAATAGAAAACAGTTATTTTAGATTGCAATAATATTTCACAGTATTACTGTTTGTGCTGTATTTCTGATCAAATAAATGCAGCCGTGGTGAGCCGGAGACATGCATTTCATAAAACAATGAACATAAAAAACTTAATTATCCCAACCATTTAGTGCATGTCATTTTTCATTTTAAGAATGTAATCATATCATACGTTGTGACAATGTCAACTCCCACGATTTCCCAAGTTTAAAATTAATATAATAATACACTAGAAAAAAATTACTTGTAGGATTTACTTGATAAACAAAATAAAATTAACACATTTTAAGTGAATTTTACTGCTACTGCTCTGTACAATCTACTTACTATTTAACTTAACATTCATAAATTAAGTAAATATTACATAATTGTATTTAATTTCACATACAGAATTAAGTAAAATCTACTTACCTAAGTTAAGTAAATTTAACAAAGAAAATAAGTAACTTTAGCTTGGCCAGTAAAAGTTTGCGTAATTTTTACTTTAGTCAAAGCTTACTTGGCAATACTTTGATTTTACTCAATATAGCACCTAATTAAACCATGCTTTTAAAGTGTATGTTACTCAAAAACATCTAAGTAACAAATACAATAGATATCATGTAGACACCATATCTACATAATTAGTAAAGCGGCACTCATCCGAAAACAGAGACTTCAGTATGGTACACAATACACAATGACAGGTTCATTTTTGTGTATAAATGTGTCATTTTGAGTAGAAATTAACTACAGATGTAACAAAATCGCAAGTTGCTAAACCTAACAACAAAAGCAATGATAAAACAGTGTGGGGAAAAAAATCAACCTTATTAATTTTTCATGGCACAGTGCATGATGGGAACACCAGTATCAGAAAAGCTGAGTAGGTTTTACTTAATTTTACAACACTGATATTTAAGCTTTAACTTCTACAAGCTTGAATTGAGTACTAATGTTGAATTTAATGTTTTAATTATTGCCTGAACTAACTTTTTCCATGTAGAATTACATTTGTTTTTCTGTAGTATTTACTTCACCACATCACCAATCATTTTTTACCAGTGTATAGAGAAAATATAACATCAAGTAACTGCATAAAAGCTTTTGGTACATGTAGCTGGTTTAGGATGGCCATTAGGAGATCCAAGCTGATCTTTAAGCATCTCTGACCAGCAATAAACCTGATACTAGTTGGTCAACCAAGTAAAGGTGGGAAAGCTGGCTTTGGAACGTGGTAAGAAACCATATGCATGTTCCAAAACAATAACAGGTTATTATAAATACCTTCCTGTAAATTATTGACACCTGCTAAAATCACAGCCAGCCTCCTACCTTTAAAATCTGCCTCTGAAAGCACCATGTAAATGACATCGGGGTCCAGATGTGAAAACATCTCCTGCATGCTCTGGACGATTTCGTCTCGGCTTTGAGATTCCAGCTGACCGCTCCTGAACTGTGTGGATCCAAAGCGGTCATCTGATGAGTCCAGCCGGGTCACAGACGATCCACTCGCCCCGTGTGCTCGACTTTCGGAGCCGCTCCCGTATTCAGCCGCTCCGGGGGGGCTCAGTCCGTTTTTCTTTTTCTTTGGCATTCTGGTGTGGCCCGATTCAAACACACCGACCACAAATCCACTGTTTACAAGTTTTACCACAGGAAGGAAAGTACAAGAAAACCAGAACAACAACAACTTCTTCTTCGTTTGGTGTTTATTGGCGGTTCACAACCTAACGTGTTGGTGCACTACCGCCACCTTCTGGACTGGAGTCTGGATCAGGATATTTGCTTATACAATACAATACAATACAAGTTTATTTGTATAACACATTTAAAAACAACTGGTGTTGACCAAAGTGCTTTACAAGGCTAAAAGAAACAGACAATAGTGACACAAAGCATTTAAGCACTAGAGAAACAATAAAA